>NW_026590062.1:19185530-19189960 GCF_907164565.1 Psammomys obesus | reverse complement strand
TTTTTTTCCCCCTCAGTGACCTCTGCTATCTAACAAGTCCTGACAGGCTTTTTAATGGCAGCTCACAATAGTGAATTGGGTTACAAGAATTTGACAGCAAGCAGATAGCCCTGTCTAAGACTTCAATTCTAGTGAGAGGTTGAGAATCACTGCAGAGGACCTTTGGGAGGGAAAATATTTGGGGGATGGGTTAATCCATGTCACTGTGGGCCACCTCCTAAGAGTCTGTCTTCCTTTCCTGTAAGTTCTGGCCACTTTTATTCTGTGCGGTTTCATTGTCTTTCTCCATGTTCTCTAGGCTAAGTCACTGCCATCCTGTGGGACTTTGTCACACTCTAGACATGTCCTACCATCTAGAAAAGCCTCAAAGAGATCTCTATCACTGACAGCAGGTTCAAGGTCTGCCTGGATTACAGCGTTCAGAGCTAGCCTGAGAACCTTATAAATAAAAGTAAAAAGAGGGCTGAGGATGTATCTCAGTGGAGCACTTGCCTAGAATCCCCCAGTGAAGTTCTGGAAGTGTGGCTCAGTGGTAGAGCCCCTGCCTAGAATCCCCCAGTGAGGAGCTGGGAGTGTGGATCAGTGGTAGAGAGTTTGCTTAGAATATGCAAAGACCTAGATTCAGTCTTTACTACTGCAAAAGGGGGGCAGGAGAGACAAATGGAAACCTACTTATTCCACACAGCCACTAGGACGCCTTCTCTAATGATATCTATTGGTATCCCTATTTTCCAGAGAAAACAGATACTGAATTGTGTTTTCAGTCTTTCAGATTTTTTTATTTTAATCTAATGTTAAATAACAAATAGTTTGTTCCCACCCCATCTCTCTCCCTCTCCCCCCCGCCCCTCGTGTGTATGTGTATGTGATATTTTTTTTTAAAAACAGTCTGATGTGGCCCAGGCTGGCCCTTAAGCCCTCATGTACCGGAATGATGATCTTCCGACCCTCTTGCTTCCATCGCCAGCTCTGGGGTGCAGGTGTACCTCCTTCTGCTCCCTGGGCAAGTTTGAGTGTGACTCTTGACACTTGCTTCTTTCACCTGATGCCGTGGTTTTTGAGACTGGCTTGTGTAGACCAGTGGGAAATGGGCATTTCTCTTCTTTCATCGTAGGGCTTTGCAGTAGCCACACATGGCTGGTTATTCCGTCCAGCACCTGTTCTATCCATCCAGCGCTGACAGACATTTGGAGTGTGTCCAGCCTGGGCGTCTGTAAATAATGCTGCTAAAACCTTTCTCAAGAGCACCTCCGTGCCTGTGTGGGGAAGCCTCCCACACACTGTATACAAGAAGTAGTGCTTTCGGTTCACACATAAATGCTGTACGTTGTAGTCAGTTTTCAAAATATCGGAAACATTTTAAATTTCTTTCATGTGTATGGGTGTTTTGCCTGCATGTATGTATACCATGTACATGCAGGGCCTATGGAGGCCAGAGAAGGCATCAGATCCCCTGGAGCTGGAGTTACAGTCAGCTGTGAGCCACCATATGGGGCTGGGAATTGAACCCAGCTCCTCTGGAAGAGCAACCACTGCTCTTAACCACTGAGCCACCTCTCCAGCTTCACGCGGTGATAATTATGATTGTCAACTGATACAGTCTAGAATCACCTATAAGGAGGGTCTCCACAAGGGTCTATGTAGGTCAGGTTAGCCTGTAGGCAATTTCTTTGAGAAATTGTCTTGATTGCCTTAATTGGGGTGGGCTGACCCAGCCCACGGTGGGTGGCATCTTTCCTTGTTTGGGCATTAAACTGTGTACGGATGGATAAAGAGAACTGAGCACTAATGGGCATGCATGCATTCATTTCTCTCTTTTCTCGACTAGAAGTGATGTCACGAGGCGCTTCGCTTTCCGCTCCTGCCTTGACTTCCCCATAACGATAGGCTGCAATTCCAGGTTATCCTTTTCCCCTAAGTTGCTTTTTGTCAAGGTGTTTTATCACAGCAACAGAAACAAAAACTGGACATATATTCAGGGCTGTAGTTTGAAACTGAAAAGTAGTCTCCCCACCCCCACCCAAAAAAACAGGCTCTTGTTTTGAGTGCTGGTGGAGTTGTCCCGAAGGCTGTGGAGCAGAAGCGGCTCCGTAGGGGCAGGGCATGGAAGGTGAGATCAGCTTTGAGCCTGCATTCTCAGCTTCCTTGTCAGTTCTGTGTGGACAAGCCACTGCTCCTTGCTCAACAACCCTAGATGGAATTGCTGGATCGTGCCTTTCCTGGACACGGTGGATGGAAACATTCTGAAGCCACAAGCCAAAGCAACAATGTCTTCCTTTAAGCTGTTTTTGTCAGGCATCTGGATGAGGTGGCCATGCTGGTAAACCTCAGTACTAGGAGGCTGAGGCAGCAGGATTGCTACGACGAGTTCAAGGACAGCCTGTGTTAAACAGTGAGTGTCTCTAAATATTGCCGATTCCAGGCTTCTGCTACCAAGACAAGAAAAACAAAAAAAATAATTTTTCTTCCTCCCTTCTCCCCTCCCTCTCTTAATGGAATTAGGGACAGAACCTAAGGTTTCACACATACTAGTCAAGCACTCAACTACTGAGCCTTGTCCCCCTTTCCTCCTCCTCTTCTTCCTCCTCACCCTCCCCTACCGCCTGCATCTCTCTTCTTACAGAGTATGTTCCTTAGGCTGACCTAGAACTTCTGTGTCTGCCCCCAAGTGCCATTACTATTCACCACCACACCAGGTTTGTATGGTACTGAGGCTCAAACCTAGCACACTGGACAAACACCAACTGAACTCCATACTCAGCTCTCAGCCTTCCTTCACCTTTCAGGACACTCCTAGGAAAGGCACATAGCATCCTTGAACCTCTGGAACGCCAGCTAACAGGAAGACATGGATTGTTGCCCCGAGGGATGCAGAGGCTCACGGGATTCGAAGTGCCTCAGCTGGCACTTGAAGAGAATGGCAATGTAGCCTTCTTTGCCTGAAAGCTCCTCACAATGAGGCCTCAAAAGCCATGCAGAGCAGCCTGGCACCTGACCCCACCGGATAGGTCCATTCTGCTGACCCGTGGTGTGAGTCATCTGCTAAGATGGCCGGGCTGGACTGTGCCCTTCTGCCCCAGTGGAGAGGTTGAGGGCCGCCTGTGACAGCTCCTAGTCACTGTTACTTCTTCTTCTAAAGGGCATGGGTCCCCACATCTCCCCCCTGGGAGAGTTGAGCTTCCAAATGTCAGCAAAGGCAAGGATAGATGGAGGTATCTCCTCTCTGAGACAACTTTCCATCTTAAATTTAAAATTAAGCTACCAGAGCAGGGCTGAGGGTCAGCCAAGAAGAAATCTATTGTGTGGCCCCAATTTCCCATTTCTGCCCTGCCGCAGACAGGCTGCTGATATCAGCCATCTTCTCCTGAGCCAAAGACCATCTGGACTCTCCCCTTTCTGACCCACAGCCTAGTGCCTGGTGCTCATGTTCAGGGCATGAGACAGCCCTGCTGAACTGCAAAGTCTGCACTGTCTCTTTCCTTGAAGGGTGGAAGAGAGGCGAACCATAGCAGACTCTGGATAGGGAGTTTGATTGCAAAACTAGCTCAATGTCCCAGCCTTAAATTCCCCTTTCCATTTTCAGTTGCTAAAAATAATGCAAGCAAACCCTAAAGCTAATGACACAAGAGGATTCAGACACATGGGTTCTGCTGTGAAGCTCTTTGGTCAGTGGTCCTTTGAGGTGTGGTTTCCCTTCCTGCTGGGATGCTGAGGAGACAAGGAGGGGCCAGCATGAGGAACAAGTGGAGAGGCTCCTCCTCCAGAGGTGTCTGTGTGGAGGAATATGGAGTGTGAAATGCTAGGATCTTTGAAATCAGAGCAGAGTTTGCATAATTGAAAGATGATCCTCCTGGCTCATAGTCCTCTCCCTTCCCCCTCATTCTGATCCCTCCTCTTTATCTTCTTCCTAAGGTCACAGCTGAGGTGTTGGTGCCTCGATGCTCAGATGGAGGATTTCTCAGACCCCGTTCTCTGTGGGTGACAACCTTGTGGGAGGCCATGCACTATCAGTACACTGATTTCCTCCAAATAGGGACTCTAGGCAGCACCTTGAGACATGGGCTTCATTTCTTTTGCATGTGTGTGTGTGTGTGTGTGTGTACAATGTCTATGCATGTGTGTGTGAGGGGGTATATATATCCATGTGCACACATGAAGGCCAGATGATGCTAACTGTCCTGCTCCATCATCCTCAGTCTTGAGACAGTCTGTCAATGGTCTGGGAGCTGGGCCGACAGCCCGTGAGCCCCAATGATCCTCATGTCTTTGTCCTTACCTCATAGTTCTCTCCCCTTCTCCTGATTTTGTCCCCTCTCCTTCCTTCTCTTCCATTTCTTTCCCTTTCCTTCTCCTTTCCTCCCCTCCCGTTCCCTCACCTTTCCTCTCTTTCCTTTCCTCCCCTTCTTTATTCCCTTTCTGTCTCCTTTCCT
>NW_026590062.1:19142682-19185520 GCF_907164565.1 Psammomys obesus | reverse complement strand
CCCCTCTGTCCTCTTCTCTCTATTCTTCTTCTCTCTGCCTCTTCCTCTCTTCTCATCATCTTTTATTTTCCTTTTATACAGGGTATGTGGCTCAGGCTGCTTGAACTCCTGATCCTCCTGCCTTTGCCCTCCAAGTACCTGGCTTACAACTGTGTACTCACAGGCTGGCATATACAGCATTAGAGAGCAAACACTGTAGAGAGTTGGCATGCTGCCAGGTGAGCCCCATCCGCTGGCCTGAAACAGTATGCTATGAGCTTTTTCCTGTTTGACAGAAAGGCTAGATATTCCCCAGATTTTGTCTGGCTCATTGCCTAAACAAGCATGTGAATGTGGCCATCTTTGGCCCCCACAGAGCCCAAACATGAGTATCTGCCATGAAGGCACGTTAGGATCTGTCTCCATGTGGTTGACTAAGCAGTCATGGTCAGCAAAAGAAGTTGGGACTGTGGCTTCACCCTGTCTGCCACAGCGGTTAGAGGATATTTATTTCCAACTGCTAAAGAGCTGGTGGGTAACTGTGTCTTCCAACAGAAAGTGAGTGACTGCGGGTCTTTCCAGGGATACTCAGGTAAATGGGAACAACCATTTCTATGGCAGTGAGGCACTTTTGTGTACATCTTTTCCATGACTGTCTTAGTATGGGATGGACTTTCACAAACTTACTTGGCTTCAGTACTGACAGAGCAGAGAGACAGAAGAGCAGCTGGGCCAAACCATGGCTTCGGCTTGTGTCTCATCACCTTGGGTAAGGATTTTGAACAGAGAAATAACTGTAAGTATGGCTCATCAGTAGTTTGCTTCCGTAGTATTCCCTCAGTGAAAGGATACACTTGAGGATATGGCTCAGTGGTAGAGCACTGAAATCCTAGAATCCCCCAGAATCCCCCAGTGAGGGGCTGGGGTTGTTGTTTAGCAATACAATGCTTGTCTAATATACATAAAACCCTGGATTTGATCCCCAGTGCTATAACAAACAAACAAAGAAGAAAATCCAAATATAAAATGAAACTTGTACTGACTAGTATAAGCCCTGGGGACCCTATTGGATCAAATACAAAATTGCTCTTTAGAGATTCTCCCACAGTCCAATTGTCCTGGAGGCGGAAGGTGTGTGTCTTCCCCAGTGAGGCGGATGTAATAACAGGAAGTCACAGGAAATTAGTTATAATTTACATGAAAGAGAGAAAGTTGAAACTGAATTTCACTAGTTTTTCCAGGAACTGGAGATGAAGGAAGACTTATGAAAGTTTTATTTAATAGACACATTTTATTTTTAAAATGTGTGCATGTGTGTATACACTGTAGTCTACTTGTGGTCATCAGGGAACAACCTGTAGCAATCAGATCTCTCCTTCTTCTTCTACAGGGTCTCTGGATGCTGAACTCAGGATGCCAGGCTTAGTGGCAATTGAATTTACCCTCTGAGCCATAGTGCCTGCCACTGGTGTATTCACAATTGTTAAAATGGGTAACAAGGGCTGAAGAGACAACTTGGTGGCCAAGACAGGATGTTGTTTGTACTCCTACGAGTTTGTACCAGCACCTGTGCCTGAACAACTCAGGCAACTGCATCCATGTGCACAGACTTCCCTCCCCCACATAATCAAACATTTAACGGAATTTGGTAATGATATACACACACATACATATGGAACACACAAAGTGTCTTTGTTAGGGTTTCTATTTTTGTAATAAAACAGCATGACCAAAAACAACCTGGGGAGGAAAGAGTTTATGTCAGCTAATACTCTCACACCACAGTGCAAGTATCTCTGGGATGTACTCTGCAAGGAAGCCAAATTAGCTTAGAGGGTTAAGAATAGGTTAATAATGGCTCAGTTCTTGTGCTGTGAGGCTTGTTAAAATAATACAGTCCAGTCTCAATTACTTGTGTGATATCCAGGATAAGAGAGTAGCTGAGAAACACACACAGTTTTATAAAATTAACAGTTAGTTCCTATGAGCACGACACTAGCCTGTGAGTGGCACTGCCCACAGTGATCTGGTCCCTCACATCAATAATCCGTTAAGAAAATGCACCACAGGCTTGCCTACAGGCCGATCACATTAGCGCATTTTCTCCAAGTTCCCTCTTCCCAAAGGACTCTCTCTGGCTTGTGTCAGGCTCACCTAAAAGTGGCCAACACATACAGATACATGCATACATGTCCGTTCAATAAAACTTTCTGGAGAAAGAGTCGCTTTGATTCTTACCCCTTCACATGTGAAATAATGTTCCCACTCACCGGATGCGGATGTGCCGGAGTGAGAATGTATCAGTTATTTGTCCGTTGCTATGACAAAATATCTGACAGAAACAACGTTAAGTGTGTATGTGTGTGTGTGTGGGGGGCGGGGGTGGAGGTTTCTTAGGCCCTGCTGTTGCAGAGAGTCTCAGTCCATCTGGCAGAGCAGGTACGGTGGAGTTCGTGTTTGGTGGTGATGGTGGGGCTCCTTTACAACATGGCTGATAAAAACAGCTCTTCCAGAGCTAAGGACTGCCTTTAGCGAGCTCTGAAGGCTCCGTAGGCATTTTGGGAGCGCCACCTACTGGAGAACCAGCTTCAGCGCATGCTCCTGTTGTGGACTCCTGGTCATAGTGTCTTAATTAGGGAAACGATGGGGTGCATTGGTTAGCAGCACCGAATGGTGCCTTGAATGAGAAACGTCCTGCATAGGCTCCTTTGTGAGCCTATGAACACTTGGTCCCAAGTTGATGATGCTCCTTGAGAAGGTTGTGGACCACTTAGGAGGCGGAACATTGCTGGAGAAAGTAAATCACTGAGGGTATACATTGAGGAGTTTACAGTCGCGTCCTACTTCCTGTCCTGACGGTAGGCTTCCTGTATATGACGCAATGTGATCAGCCAGCTTCCGCCTCCTGCCATGACCCTTGCCAGCCTGTTCCCGTGTCTTCCCCACCATGATAGATTCTATCTCCCTGAAGCTATAAACCAAAATACCCCTTTCCCTGAGTTGCCATGTGGTCATAACATTTTATTACAGTATAAAAGTAACTAAGACACACCCCACACCTCCTCAGGAAAACAGCATGTTCTGTGATCTGGAGGAAGCCTTGGATTCCAGAGGCATCCCTCGCAGATCACAGATGCCTAAAGCAGGCCACAATGCATAGAGCAGCTTTTTTCTGGCTCATTCCTCCTGACCCAAAACTGTTTAGCTGTTTTTCCGGTAAAGATCCAAGACAGCAGATTTGAAAAGGACCACCCCACCCACCTCCTTCTGCCCGGAATGCACTCAGTGTGCATATCCATCAATATTTCAGACCTTGCTGTTCAGTTATTGATAGAGTGAAATGAAAGAGAATTCCTTAGCCTTCTCCCTTTCTCCGTGGCCTGAAAATAATCCCAGGCAGCAGCCCAGAGGCTTGTGTGGCAGCACTGTGGTGATTTGGAATGCCAAGGAGCTGAGGATGTATTTCTCTTCTGACCTTCTTGTGAGAAAGAAGACCCTGGGTCCTTGTATTGAGGTCCCTGAGATGCTGGAGAGAGAGAGGCCTTAGCTGCTAAAGTGTCTAGTATACAAACACAAGGACCTATGTTCACTCCCCAGAACGCGTGTGAAACAGAAAAGAAGGCGTGCTAGTATATGTTTTGTGTATAAGTACTGGGGGAGGCAGAGACAGGAGGGTGCCTAGGACACGGGACACGTTGGCCAGCAGCACAGCCAAATCAATGAGCTCCAGGTCCCCATGAGAGACATTGTCCCAGAAACAAGTTAACAGAGGAAGCTTCCTGAAATCGATATCTGAAACAGACACACAGACATAGACACACACAGAGAAACACACACACAAACACAGAGAGAGGGAGAGCCAGAGACAGAGAGAGAGAGAGAGAGAGAGAGAGAGAGAGAGAGAGAGAGTTATTCTTTCTCTTGTCCCCCAGGGTGAGGTTTGCATGCTGTCCTCAACTGTCTGTCCCCACTCACTGCATGGGGAAGGCACAGGACCCGCACCTATGGAATGATCACCTTCTTTGAAGCAGCCTCAGGAACCTTTCTCCCAGCTGGAGTGACCACTTATCTATCAGATGCTCTAACTACATCACCTGATTCTCTGGGAGTGGTTTGTCACATGGCTGTCTTATTTCTTTCCTCTCGTTCCCACGTCCTTTCTCACTGCTATGGAAACATGCTTCAGTTGGTCTTCCATCATTAATCCACCCCCTGATCCCCAATTCCAGAGTCACAGCAGCCAGGAGGAACCGGACTTTTCCAGGAGAGGAAGCAGGGACAACGGTTTCTCTCAGGATTCCTTTCTATTTGGAACACAATACACCTCAGAAAGCTAAGGCTGCATGCTGAAGGAAGCAATTACACCACACAGCGTTTTTAGTGTTCTGAGTCCCAGAGTAAAGGAAATAGGTGAGACATTGTCATCACAGTAGCTAGTTGCAAATGGTCTCTTAAAATAGTACCTGTGCTCTGTAAGAAGAGGCTTGAGCTTCAAGACGGTCAGCAAAGATGAGCGCTCACTAGGATGACACTCAGACTGCTGCTCTGCTCAGCTCTGGGAGAAAGCTAGTTCCTACACTGAAGGGACTGAGGCCCTCAGCTCCAGGCCATGACTCCAGAGGCTTGGTCACAGATACCTGCCCGCATCTCTTCAGTTCACTAACAGAGTCTTGCTGAACTGTGGCACACCTGCATGCACACTCATACGTGTGTGCATAATGCACACACAACACAATAAATAGGTTAAATGTGATACATTCCCTTAAGTGGTAAGGCCAAGTCTTGTGTTGAGGTGCAGCTCATCCTAGCACTTAAGTTCCTGAAGCAGGGGCACTGTGAGTTTGAAGTCATAGTGAGACTGTTTTACTTTCATTTCTCTTGCTGTGATAAAATACCCTGACAAGAAGCAATGCATGGGGTAAAGGGTTTATTTTAGCTCACAGTTCCAGGTTACTAGTCATCATAGCAAGGAAGTTAAGGCAGTTTGATGTGAAACTCACCACCCCCACTGCCAAGAGCAGTAAGAGATGAATGGATGCTCAACATACTCTCTACATTCACACAGTCCATGATCATCTGCCTAGGGAATGGTGACACCCACAGTGGGCTGTGCATTCCCACATCAGTTAATGTGATCATTACAGTCCCCCACAGGCCACCCTGATGTAGACAGTCCCTCATTGAGACCTTCTTCCCAGAGGATCCTAGGTTGAGTCAGATAGACAAAATGGTCACAGAGCTCATATTTCAAAGAGAAGCCAGCAACAAATGCAGCAAGTACCAGCTTCTTGTAATAACTCAGGTGACAGATGATGATGGCTTGGTTAGAGTGATGTTCGAGAAGCAAGGGGGAATGCGTGATCTGTAAACTAATTTGGACAAAGGTCTAATGTTTTGGGTGGAGACTGACTTCTAGGCTCTGGTCTGCATGACTGTGTGGAGCTGGTGTCATTTTTCCGAAAGGAGGTGTCATAGAGTCACTCTTCATTGTCACCTTGACTAGATTTGGAATCACCTGGGAGACACACCTCTGTGCACATCTGTGAAGGAATTTCTAGATCGAGTTGATTGAGTAGAGAAGACTCAGCCTGAAGTAGGGTAAGCTGGTCCTGGACTAAATACAAAGGTAAAAGTGGGTGGCAATCGGGCTTGTCTGGCTCTGCTTCGTGACTGTGGGCGGATGCAATGGAAAGCAGCTGCCCCATGCCCCTGCTGTAATGACGGATGTAGACTTTAAAAAACTGTGACTCAGAACTAATTAGTCGTTGCTTTCACTGAGAAAAGTAAAAGCGGGGGACGCCCAGGTGAGTGGGACTTTAGTATTTTCCAGATCAGGGAGATGCAAGACAGGGTTTGTAGGTTTGGTCTGTGTTCGCACACATGAAAGGCAAGGACTGTGGCTGAACACTCGGGTACTGTGGAGGAGAGATGCAAGGGGTTCTAGGGAAAGATGGCTTCTGTGTGCTGTCAGAGGATAGCCTTTGAGTAGCAAGTGAGCCCAAGATGAGAAAGAAACTGCTGGAGGAAACATCTGAAAAAAAAAATGCCATCAGAGATGTGCTGTACCCTCAAGCAAGCTCTGCACAGATTCAGGTGAGGTTGTTTACGCACTGTGAACTGACGGAGTTCTGAGGTGGAAGCCCCTTTGCAGTGTCAAGTTCAGACCACGGCACCAGGTGGCTGGGTCAGAAGCTTCAGCACACTGAGCTCCACTCGGGACCCTGCTTGGGGCCTGAGACTCGGGCAGTCCTGTGTAGCCTCCAGCTCTGTCCATTCCTGCTTCCTCTGGCACTGGGCTCCTTCTCAGGACTGGAGCTGATGACATTTTGACAAATGACACAGCCCTGCGGGGGAAAAAAAATCATTATTCCAACTCGACAGCCGCAGGCTTCCCCACAGCTGAACACATTTCCACAAGTTTGCCCATGAGCGGGTATGAAACCAGTTACAGATTCTTACCAGGAAAAACGATATTTTATTTTCTTATAATGGAATTTAATTTTTCTTTCCTTCCTTTTTCCCTTACTTCCACCTTTCCTTTCCTTTCCTTTTTTTTTTTTTTTAATATAGCATCTCAAACTAGGTAGCCTAAGTTGACTTTGAACTATTCACCCTACCGTAGCCTTCAGCTTCCCCAGTGCACCTCCATGCCTGCCTGGGTGGTTAATCCCTGTCCAGTGCACGCATTTCACAAAGTGGCAGAAGCTTCATTTACATCCAGCTGGAGTCTCTTGTTTCCTTGGGCTTACATTCAAGGTCCAGGGTTACAAAGATGGGAGGTGGCAGGAGGCCAGGCATCTTGGACCCCACCTCATCTGTATCTTTCAAATCTTTAGGCGTCAGTCCATGTGGGTGGCCCTGCATTCTTCTCTGGCTCCAGGCTCCCTATGGTACACTGGCCTCCAGTTCTGAGCTATCCTTGAGCACGTGGGAGACCTGCTGTACCCCACTTTCTGGGCCCCGGAAACTCTACTCCTCACCCCTCTTTGTTCATAGGTACAGTTGTGGGATGGAGGCTCTCCAAAGAGACTGGTTGATTTGGAAGCCTGCAGGGCTGGGGGATGGCCCAACCCATGGCGCAGTGATTGCCATGCAAGCATAAACGCCTGAGTTCATTCTCCTGAGCCCACCGTCAGAAAAAGCATATATATCATACATCAGTTAATAAAGAGGTCAAAATTTGAGAAAGAGCAGGGAGAGGTATATGGAGGAGGTTGGGTGGGAGGGAAGGGGAGGGAGAAATGATGTAATTACTTTATAATCTCAAAAAAGAAAAGAAGGTTTGTGCATGTATCCCAGCACTGGGAAGATGGAGACGGGAGGACCCCTGGGGTTCCCTGGCCAACTATCCTAGCTTACACAGGGAGCTCCAGGCCACTGAGAGACCCTGTGCTGGCTAGATTTACATCAACTTGACATAAGCCGGAATTACCAGAGAGGGCTTCATTTGAGGAGATGCCTCCCTAAGAGCTGGCTGCAGCAAGCCTGTAGAGCATTTTCTTAGTTAGTGACTGACGGGGGCAGGGGGGCATCTAGCTCAGTGTGGGTGGGGACACCTCTGGGCTCGAGGTCCTGGGTCCTAAAAGAAAGCAGGCTCAGCAAGCCACGAGGAGCAGGCCAGTAGGCAGCACTCCTCCATGGCCTCTGCATCAGCTCCTGCCTCCAGGTTCTCACCCTGTTTGAGTTCCTTCTATGATAAGCATTGATGTGGAAGTATAACCAGAATTAACCCTTTCCTCCCCAATGTGCTTTTTGGTCATGGTGTTTCATCACAGCAAACAGTAATCCTAAGACATACCCTGTCTCCAAGTGGCTTTTCGAGACAGGGTATGTTTTAGGATTACTGGATGTTGTCCTCTGGATTACTGGATGTTGTCCTCTGGCCTCTACATGTACACACACACATATGCACACATACACAGACATATGTGTGCACACACATGCGCACACGTGCACACACATACACACACACACACACACACAAGCTTCTTGACTGCTTGTCTTACTAGTGACAAAGAATCTGAATAAAACATCTAAGGAGGTGAGGATGTTTGTTGGCGTCCGTCTTAAGAAGCGATACAGTCCATCACAGCAGGGAAGGCATGACAGCAGAAGCTTGGCACAGCTGGCCGAAGTGTCTGCAGTTAGGAAGGAGAGAGCATAGGAAGTGAGGTGGGGCTGCAGGCCCTCAAGGGCTGCCCTCAGTGACTCACCTCCTCCATCGAGGCTCCCCCTTCCGATGGTTCCACAGCCTTTTAAAACGCTGCCACCTGCTTGGGGGCCGACTGTTAAAGCACAGGAGGCTGCGGTGGACACTTTGGGACCTAACAAGTCGTATGGGTTGAATGCCAAACTCTAAAAGGCAGTGACTATAGAAGAATTGATGACAGCGTTCCTCACAGACATGAGACAGGTTTCTGCCTGACAGAAAGGACTTCCCTTAGTACAAACCTGTGGTTACATAGAGCCCGCCCTAACCACCAGCTTCCTTTAGTCTCTGTGAACATGCACCAGTTATGGGTACCACAGCCCCGTGCTAGCCTTCTGGCCCTTCTCACCCCGCTCCACTATGCTAGGTCCCAGGCCCTTCCAGCTTCCCTTCCCCCCATCCTGCAGCTCCCTGATTCTTTTCATAATGGCAAGCCCTTTCCCTCACCCCCCCACTTCTCTCTCCACTGTCCTCTTCTTCCTGAGAGACACCCTGGCTGTGGACCATCTGCTTCCCTTGCTGCCCTGCATCCTGCTGGGCTCTCCCAGGATGTTGCTGGGTTTCATGCCCTTCACATTTACAATAAGCCTTTCTTTCAACACCCCCACGGAGCAGCCATTTCAGCAGTTTCATGGTGCTCTCGCTTACAGCACCAGCTTCGCTCTGAGGTTGGGATGATACCTGCGTGTCCACAGGCTGGTCCTGAAGACGCCTCCAAGCCCAATTTCTAGTTGAAAATGGGTCCAACAAGAGGAATTCTCCCCCTTCTTGCAACTGTTGTTTTTTATGTTGACTCTATTTTATACTCACAAAAACACCACGGTAGTGACCACGTTATTCCGACCCAATAATTCACTGTTGTGCAAAAGCCTTGTAAGCCGTATTGCACTTTCTTACCTACATTCCCATTTGAGAGTCACAGACACCTCAAGAACGAGGCAGGGTAGATAGTAGCTATCCCTGAGAGCTAAAACTCCTGCCTGCAGTCAGCAGCCGTTCACTTTCTCAGTGTCTGAGTTCCACCAATAATTCTTTTCTAGTTTTGCAGTATATGGTCCTATGGCTTTGTGGGTGTAGCCTGTTGGACTCACTCTGGACAGCTGGGAAGTGGATGCTGTCCCTCAGGCCCTGCAGTTCCAGGGCAAATCCTTCTTGAACACTCCTTGCCAGGTCATGGACATGTGAAAGGTATTCCACACCCAGAATGACGGTCAGTTTCACCATGTGTCAGAGTCAGTGAGGGGCTTTTGAAGAACTTTAAAGAATTCTCTGTGGCAACACAGAGAATTGTTTCTGGTTGGCTCATTTTAAATTAAGTATTTGATTTTCATTCCTTATCACTGTGATTGTCGTCACTATTATTGCTACGATTATTATAGTCCATGCATGTGCATGTGTGCTTGCTGCATACATGTGCTTTACACCTTGTGGGTCAGATGGCAGCTCAGATGACAACTCTCAAGCACAGGTTCTCTTCTTCCTCATTGTTGAGGCAGGTTCTCTCTTGTTTCTGTGTCCTCCAGGCTAGCTGGCCAACAAGCTCTGGGTTGCTTCTATTGTCTCCAGCTTCTAGAAGTGCTGGGATTACAGATGCATATCACCACATCCAGGTCTTTAATATGTCTTCCAAGGACCCAACCCTGGTCATCAGGCTTGTGTGGCAAGCACTTTTACCTGCTGAGCCATCTCCTTGGCCCTGTTGATGTTATTTTTATGCTCTGCAGGTGATGCTTACATATAGATAGTGCGGTGATTTATCTTGGCGGTCAGCTTGATGGGATCTGGAACCAAGTAAGAGGCATGCCTCAGGGAGAGTCTGAGGACATTTCCAGGAAGGGTGAAGTGAGGTAAGAAAACCTTGGTGGTAGAGCTCCTGCCTAGAATACCCCAGTGAAGGGCTGGGGTGTGGCTCAGTGGTAAAGCACCTACTTAGAACTCCCCAGTGAGGGGCTGGGGGTGTGGCTCAGTGGTAGAGCCCCTGCCTAGAATTCCCCAGTAAGGGACTGAGGGCGTGGTTCAGCAGTAGAGCATTTGCTGTGAAAAGATCCAATGAGAGTCTGGGACCTGCTCAGTGGTGAGTTCTCTCCTAACAAATATGAGTCAGTTCTATCTCTAGCACTGGAAAATATGTATATTTCTACTTTGAAAAAAAAAACCCAACAAATTTGAATTAATAGCATTCAGTATTTGTGAATGAACTCTATTAAAATTCTGCAAATGAATTATTTGTGCAGTTTTCCATATAGAGGACAATAATCTTTTGTTAGATTCTCGTTTGAATCCTATTTAGATTTTGTTTTTGGTCCAGTGGGAAATAGATACTAATGATCTTTTAGAGAGGAGGTTAATAATTCAGTATGATGCCTCATGGACACACCCATTAAAATGCATCATTGTCAATATTTTATAAGGTTTAGAGACAGAAATGACACACAGCATCTTTTTTTTTTTTCCATCATGTCGTCTGGAGAAGGCAAAGGCTCTTTAGCTAATCAAGAAAACCACTGGAGCTTTTTGTAGATTATACTGAAGCATAACTACTCGATATAGACAGTCTCATGTTTTCTCTGTTGGGTTTCTCATCTTCAATGGGCTTAAAGACATATTTGCATTTCACTGGATGTGTAAAAAAATATGCTGATGTTGCTGCTACAGCCAAACATAAAGTGTCATATATTTGAAATCTTTGATGCTTTTAGAAATGAAATTCATCAGAAAATGATTGATTCAAACTCAACTGAGAACTGGAGACTAATTTTGGATTTTTCTGCTCCACCAAGGAAAGCAGTAAGAGATAAAGAGTGACTCTCCGGTTTCTGCCTTGGGAAATTCAGTGGACGGAGTGGGAAGACAGTGAGTTTGGTCAGGGAGCCTGGAATTTCTGGTATTTGCAGGCATTTACAGGGAGAATTTGAAGCTAAGAATGGTGTGGATATAACCAGACATAGTGGTTCACACTTGTAACTTAGTGCTTCAGAGGTGAAGTATGAGAATCAGGAGTTAAGGTCATCCTACACAGCAAGTTCCACAAGGCCAGTCTAGGCTACATGAGACCTTGTCTCACAGAAAAGAATGAGATGGATATGTTCTATAGCTATGTACTCTGAATTGAAACATGACCTCCTAAGGCATGGAGGGAAACTCACATGACTAAGGAAATTTGCAAAGCTCAGTGAATTCATGAAACTTACAAGATTCACAAAGATCCTCCTCAAGGGTATATAAGCAATAAACCATTGTTAGGGAGAAAAATCTTTCGTGAAGCTGCCTGAAAATTGTGCAGAGAGCTCCAGGGATGCAGATTTTGTGGGTTGTCACCTATTTTGGGGTGGGTCTTCTGGTGACGCAGCTGCCTTTGACTCACTCATGTTCCTGTAAGTCATCCCAACACACCCATTAGCTCACAAAGCTGGACTTGTTGGGGATCCATTCTTTGATCTGTCAGTACCTTATTTTGGATCGATCAATGTTTTTTTCCATGTCTTTTGGGGAAGTCACATGCAGGAGACATGGATTTGGGCATAACCAATAAACACAAAATTGTCAAAGCCAAAGCAATTGAGAAGTACACTGATAAGGAATCATTGGGGTGGGGAGAGGAATCAGGAAAACATGCAGACAGAGAAGAGAAGGGAGGCCACTGTATAGCCCTATAGAATCTTGGGGTAAGCAGAGAAGGCACAACAGGAAGAGAAGAGTTAGAAGACCATGGCCAAATAGGCAGGCAGAAACATTGAGCATCCAAGATGACTTATGCTATTAAATGCTTTTTAATGATGAAAGTAGGAGGTAGATAGACCCTTGGGATAAGATAGGTAGGGATGAAGAGCTCTAGGTTAGGAATAGAAACCTGAGCTCTCTGTGACATAGGCCAAAGAACATTCTCCTCCTCCTCCTCCTCTTCCTTTCCTTCTCCTTTTCCTCCTCTTCCTTCTCTTGTTCCTCCTCTCTCTCTTTTCTTTAAACTACAGTTATTCATTTGTTTGTTTGTTTATTTATATGTGTACCTACCTAGCATGTCCCAATCAGGGCCAGAGAACATGGCTCAGTGGTAGAACACTTGCCTAGAATTCCCCAGTGTAGGGCTGGGGGTGTGGCTCAGTGGTGAATTTCCTCCCACTCTGTGGGTACCAGGGTTTGAATTCACAGTGACCTGTAATATTTTGTCATCTGGAACTGTATGTGGAAAACTTCAGCTTGCAAGTTTGTGATTAAAAAACAAGGGTATAAAACTGCCCTTGTGGCTCTGAGACAACCAAAACCTTGTACCTCATTTCACCTGCCACACATCCACTATAGCACTGGGGTGATGGAGGAGGGATGGAGCCACAGACCTAAATGAGAATCTTTCCTGGTTGGGCAGGTTCCCCAACCTCTTACTCTCTCACCTAGTTAACATATACATGAAACAATCAAAACCCACCTCCTCATTTGAAGTCCACAAAACAGAGTCTTTTTGTTGGAAAAACACTTTCCAGTCCCTCTCTCTACTGCCAAGAGCTTTCTCTTCTGCTTAATAAAAATCTACCTTGGGGTCGGAAAGATTGCTCAGCAGTTAAGAGCACTCGCTGCTCTTCCAGAGGGCCTAGGTTCAGTTCCTAGCACCCAAGTCAGGCACAACCACCTGTAACTGCAGCTCCAGAGGATTCAGCTCCCACTTGTGGACTCTGTGGGCACTTACATGCACATGCCCATGTGCAAATACACACAATTAAAAAAAACAACCTTAGTTCAAAAGAAAAGCCTCTTTCCTTGGCTCACTCTTCCTTGTTGTCTATGTGCTTTAATAGTCTTGCTTGTAAGACAAGAATTCAAAAGAGGAGAAAGCCTATAATAATAGAATGCAGGGGGCCAGAGGTTGGGAATGGTCCGTTAACTTAGAATGTCATGTTTCAACCAAATGATCAGAGTTGAAGAAAGAAAAGGAATGACTGTGCTGTGGGGAGACTCTCTGTGAGAGTAAGGGTGGGGTTGGAGAAGAGGTGAGGAAGTTAAAAGTCGTGAACAAAAAGTGAGGAGTGGGGTAGAGCAACGCTGAACCCACCCCCTTCCCAGATAGTATGTATACATAGGGCTGTCTACAGAAGCCAGGACATCTCTCTTCCTTTTAAAAACTGAAGCATGGTGCTGGTCACTCGGTAAAGTCCTTGCCAAAGAAGCGGGAGGATCAGAGCCAGATCCCCAAGCCCAGGTACGGAAACAAGATATGTGGGGCTAGAGAGACAGCTCAGCAGTTAAGAGCTGTAGTTGGTCAGGGTATAGGTTTCAGTTCTTCCCACAAAGTCAGGTAGCTCACTACAGCCAATAACTCTAGTTCTGGGAGACCTGGTGCCCTCTTCTGGCCTCTGATACATCTGCATGCATGTGCACACACACACAAGTAATCTAATAAATAAATATGTTAATTAACTTTATGAATACATTTATATAATAAACTATGTATATATGCGTGTATGTATGTATGTATGTATGTATGTAAGTATGTATGTATGTATCTATCTATCTATTTATTTGTTTATTTAAAACAACAGGCCATGGTACTGTATGTGCATGTAATACCACTGTTGGGGGGGGCAGAGCCAGGCAAATTTCTGGGGATCATGGCCTGGCCCCTTAGCTTAGTTGGCAAGTTCCAGTCCAGTGAGAGACTCTGCCTTAAAAACAACAACAACAACAAAAACCGACCACCAGCAAAACCAAACAAGGTGGATGTTGTCTGAGGAACAACACTGGAGTTTGTCCTCTGGCTTCCCATCCAAGCACACCTATGTACCACCCACCCACACATGAAGACAGTCACACTCATGCAAGCTGAAGCATGGCACGACATTTCCATGGACAGAGAGTTGACGCCCCATCCCATTGAGAGCACTGCCATGGAAATCAGAGATTATTTACCAGCCATAAAACCAGGCCATGAGCTTGACCCTGGTCTCTGAATCCAAGTGACCAGCCCACACTCAGCATCTGATTACGATGCTCAGAGCTATGTGTCTCAGCTGTCTTTGGTCCAGAGAGGGAAGATGCTTCCACACCAGAATTACTCAGGATGCTGAAGGTGCCTCACCTCACCCAGCTGTGGCATCGATTGTTCCTCTCACCTGCCAATAGCCCAAGTCTCGCTCAGCAGGCTGCTAATGTCTGCTGTGCTCAGTGCAGAGTTCCCGAAGCATCTTGAACAACATCCCAGTAGTCCTGGGGCTAAATCAATGAGGACCCCTCCATAGAATACTGAGTGTGCTGGAAGATAGGCAGGGGGTCAAAGAAGAGGAGAGTGGGTGCTTCTGGGTAGGCAAGATCCCTGGCTGGGCACTGGGGCACTGCTTTGCTTTTCCTGGGAAGATGCTGTGAAAGGTACAGATAATGGACCCAAGAGAAGTTTTATGTTCATGTGTATATGGTATGCCTGTTTGGGCACATATGCACACACACGCACACACTCGGGCCTGTGTGGGAGCGTGCGTCTGTGTGTGCGCGCGCATGCACGTGTGGAGGGCAGAGGCTGATGTTAGTAATCATCCTTAATTAATCACACTTCCACCTTATTCGCTGATGGAAGGGCTCTCGATCAGACTCAAGGGTATAATTTGTCTTGCTAGCCAGCATGCTCTGAGCTGAAATCAGAGGTGGGCTGCCGTGTTTGCCTAGCATTTACATGGGTTCTGGGGACCCAAACTCCGACCTCCATGCCAACAGCAAGCACTTTAACTATGGGAGCCATCTCCCAGCCCTGGGGAAGCTGCTGTGCTCACGAGGGCAGGATGTATATGTTCTGTCAGGGTGAGGTATGTGGCTAGGGCTGATTAAGGGTGGATTCAAGGGCCAGGGCTGGGAATGTGGCACAGCTGGTGATGTGCATGCGTGAGCCCTAGGGCTTACTCTCCAGCTCTCCGGGGAAAGGATGGGTACAAATCTGATTACACAGTAAGCCATGCTAGCTGATAGCTGCACTAAACTACTTAACAACTGGCCTGGGACTTTCTCACTATTTCTTTTTTGGCTTTCTGTCAGAGAGATGGCATTTTAGCTGGTGAGAGGGGTCATGCCCATAATGCCAGCATTTGGAAGGTGAAGTAGGAAGATCTGGAGTTCACGACCAGCCTGGACATATAGCAAGATCCTGTCTCAAACAAAAGCAAATGAAAAGTTAATAATAAGTTAATTAATTAATTAATTGAATGAATGAAAGGGACTAGGAGATGGTCAATAGAGAAAGTGCTTGATATGCAAGCCTGAGGACCTGAGTTCGGATCCTCAGAACTCACTGGGAAGCCAGTCTAACTGAAGAAGTGTGTTCCAGGTTCAATGAGAAACTGTGTCTCAGAAAAAAAAAAAAGCCATCAAGGAAGGTAAAAGATACCTAAAGTTCATTTCTGGCTTCCACATGTATATTTACACATGATCCATGAACACGCATACAAACATGCATGTGTGTGCTAGCAATGGACACACACACACACACACACACACACACACACACACACATGAGTGGGGCTTGGTGCTGTAGCCCTGGGAAGCAGAGGCAGAGAGATCATGAATTCAAGGCTTGCTTGAATGATGAAGTGACTTCAAGGCCAGCTTACTGAAACTTTTCCTCAAGAGAAAAAAAAGTATATATAAAAGATAAATGAACAAGATACAGCATACTAGACCTCGTGCAGCGACGAGCCTGTGAATGCTCTCTGCATGGCTGCCTAGCTCTCCTCACTGGAGCCTTCACTTTGGAAACTACTTTTTGCTTTTCTGGCATGAGTTTTCCCCCTGCCCCCAGAAGTTGTTCAAGGTAACACGTCTGGGGCTGAGAGAGGTTCAGCAGGCAGCAGCACTTGCTGACCCTTGAGAGGACCAGGCTTTGGTTCTCAGCAGCATGGACATCCAGATCATGGTATCTGATGGTCTCTTCTTGCCTTGGCACCTGTACACACCTGTGCATTCACACACACACACACACACTCAGCATCTGATGATCTGATGTCCTCATCTAACCTTGGCAGCTACACACTCACAGACACACACACAAACTCACACACATTCACACACACACACACACACACACACACACACTCAGCATCTGATGATCGGATGTCCTCATCTAACCTTGGCAGCTACACACACACACACACACACACTCACACACATGCACTCACACACATAGTTACACACATACACTCACACACACACACACACACACACACACTCAGCATCTGATGATCCGATGTCCTCATCTAACCTTGGCAGCTACACACACACACACACACACACACACACACACTCACACACACGCACTCACACACATATTTACACACACACACTCACACACACGCACACTCACACACACACACTCACTCAGCATCTGATGATCTGATGTCCTCATCTAACCTTGGCAGCTACACACACACAGACACACACACACTCACACACATTCACACACACACACATACACTCACACACACGCACACACACTCACACTCACGCACTCACACATATTTACACACATACACACACACACACACTCACACACACACACACACACACACACACTCACTCAGCATCTGATGATCTGATGTCCTCATCTAACCTTGGCAGCTACACACACATAGACACACACACACTCGATATGTGTACTGGGAACTGAACCCCAGTTCTCTGCAAGCAGCTCTTATCTGACGAGACATCTCTCAGCCCCAGAACACTTTTTGGGGAGGGAATGGAGTAAGATTTAAGTCTTAGCAATGCTCGTATTTCCTTAGGCAGTAATTTCAGGTCCACGATTATGATTTAGTTTGTGAACTTATTTGTTGAACTTTATCACATTTTATGTACTCGTGTCTGTGGCTGCACATGTACACGCCATGGCTTGCGTGTAAGGTCAGAGGACAGCTTGTGGAGTCAGTTGTCTCCTCCCACCACGTGGGGTCCTGGGGCTCGAACTGCTGGGAAGCACCTCTACCCACTGAGCCATCTTGCCAGTCCGAGCTTAATTGTGGAAAAGGTCTTTTTCCCACTAGTCCAAGAGAGAAAATAAAAAGCTACTGGTGTTTTCAACAAGGTCTAACCAGCAACAGCGCAGACCCTGGCCCAACTAGAGTGTTACACAGAGCACCATTTAATACCTGGCGCATTGTGTATTCCAAGAAACAAGCACTGATTTCGAGGGTTTAGAGAACCGCTGGGCTGCCTTATAGTGTCGTCTTCCTCCTGAAGTTATTATGCTCTGTGTGTGTCTAAGGGAACAAGGACAGTATTCTAACATATCTGAGGGTTCGGGTTGGGGTTGGGAAGATACCTCAATGCCCTGCAAGCATGAGGACCTAATTCATATCCTCCAGAATCCACGTAGAAGCAATATGGCACACACCTGGAAGCCTAGTGCTCATCAGGTGTGCTAGAAGGCGGAGACAAGACAATCTCCTTAAGCTCTGGCCAGCTAGCCTCGCATACGCAGAGTGAACAAAACACCCTGTCTCAAGGGTGCTAGGAGGCAGGGACTGGCTCTCAAGGCTGACCTCTGGCTTTCCCATGTGTGCCTCGGCACGGTCACACTTACACATTGACACAGACACCCTACACATGTGATATCATAGTCATAGATACAACGATTTAAAAACTGAAATAGCTAAGGAGCACACATGCCCTCTCGATATAAATACTATAGGCTGGCACAATGGCTCACTGGGTAGAAAGTTAAGCCAGTTCGACACGCAGGACCTACACAATAGCAGAGGAGCACTGGCTGAAGAAAATTGTCTTCCAACATACACACACTCACACACACACATACACACACACATACACTCACACACACACACACTCACACACATACACCCACTCACACACACATACACACACCACACACACACATACACACACATACACTCACACTCACACACACACACTCACACACGTGCACACACTCACACACACATACACACCTCACACACACAGTTTTAAAGGGTCACACTTAACTGAGGAACGGAGTACTCTTTCATGTCTCCAGGTGTCTCCTAGGGGACCACTGACTGTTGTGTCAGAACGAGGCCCCATTAAGATGCTGTACCACCAAGCTGTCTGGGGAAGTATCCAAGCCCGTGCCAAGGCTCATCCCTCACCTTTGTCATCTGTTTCCCAGACAGGGCTTCTCTGTCTGGCTCAGGGATGGAATATGAATCAGGTCATCCATGGTCTCCTGAATTCATCATCTCTCCTTCAAATCGATTGTATACCTTAGAGCTGTTGAGTTGGGCCCAGAAACTCTAGAATCTGCTTTCTAAAAAAGTAATTTTCCAGCTTAGGAAAAATATTTCCTCTGCTCAAAGAGGGACAAGAGGAATCAGCAAAGGGCTTGTTAAAGCTGTGAAGTCAGGGGATGGGGAGATTGTCCATTGGGCAACATGCTTGTCATGCAGACATGAGGGCCTGAGTTCAGTCCTCAACAGTCATGGAAAAGCTGAGGACAGCAGTGGGAGGCTGCAGAGACCAGAGGAGCCTGGGGCTCACTGGTTGACCAGTTAACCAAATTGGAGAACTCTCTGTTCAGTGAGAAACTCTGTCTTTAATAAAAAAAAAAAACAAAAACAAAAACAAAAACAGAACAGAACAGTGATTGAAGACATCTGACATTAGCCTCTGACCTTCATATGCATGTACACACGCGTGCGCGTATGCGCGCGCGTGCGCGCGCGCACACACACACACACACACACACACACACACACACGCGGCATTATTGGGGGCGGGGAGGTTGGAGAATATCTACGTACTAAGCAGTGAGCTGGGGTCCAGGCAGTGGAGGGAGAGCAGGCGGCATCGTGTGTTTGGGACATCAAGAGTTGTCAGGGGCTGCTATGGGGTTTCAGTTTCTCCAGCAGCGTTTTCACCTGAAAGATAAACAGAATTAACACAGACACGAGCTTTCCCAGGTGGGTTGCAGTGCACTGGAGACAAGGGAATTTAGTCTAAAAAGGGACAGAATCAAAGACCGTTAAGTGTACTAGAGGGAAAATAGAAATCAAGGGACTAGCCATCTCCATGTAGCCTAAAAGCACAGTGGCATGAGGAGAGGAGGCATAGCCACAGTTTGAATTGGAACCACTGCACCCTCCCCCGTTTGAACATTTCTTTTTTAGCGAGTGGTGCTATTTTGAGGGGCTGTGGAACACTTTGGGAGGTGAGCCCTAGTAGGCCTCAAGGGGGGTGCTTTTGCAGGACACACCCAGTTCCCAGCCCCTTCCTTATGCTCTGTTTCCTGTTTGTCATGAAGTAAAGCTTCCTCTGCCATATTCCTACAGCCATGGTTTCTTGCCCAAGTCCATGGGACTAAGCGACTGAACACTCTGAAATTGTGATTTAAATAAATGTTGCCTCCAAAGGTGGTTGTTCTTGGATATTTTGGTCAAAGCTATGCAAAAGGAACTACTGCAAGCTGTTACCTGTTATAGATGTATAGTCACACACATTCGTTTGCATTAAATTTACATAATGTATATGTGCAATGTATATTTACATACTTTCAATATGTATGTTTGCAAAATATTTGAAAAGTATATATTTTCAATATATGTATGCAAATGTATCCTGTTATTTATATATTTATATACTTGCATAATATGTGTATTTGCAATGTATTTCTATAAAATGTATATTCATACCATGCATTTATATATGTGCAATATATACTGATTAACTATGTCTGTGATGTATCTGCGTATAAATGTATACACTTATATGTTTACAAGGTTTATATTCATTTATAACTTATACACATGTGTATATTTGCAAAATTCCTGCTTGCATGGTTCAGCGATAGAGGACCTGCCTAGAATCCCCCAGTAAAGGAGTGGGGGTGCAGCTCAGCAGTAGAACACCTACATAACATAATAAGGTTTTCCACCCCCAATCCTGATAATAAAGAAAGAGTAAATAAATAAATACATTAATTAATCACATTAAATAAGCCAATATGAAATGGAGTTAAGCTCCGTAAGAAAAGTAAAAATGAGTTCAGGCATGCAGATTTGGGAGAGGCAAGCTACTCCCCTTGATGCCTTTAGTGTTGTTTTGGTGACCAAAACATCTGTATAAACACAAGCATTTCTACATCCAGACATCTGAATCAATGAAGCTGAATGTCTGCTCCCTGGCAACAGGGAGAAAATCCTCTCCCGGACAGTCTGTGCATTGCAAGTCGTTCTGGAAGAGTTCTGTGGCTGAAGGCCTGGGCTGCAAGGTGGGAGTGGGTGGTGGGGAGAGATTCCTGGCAAAGTTGTTTGTGGGCCTGGAATTTCAGCAAATGCTGTTTTCAATTACCCAACTATTTGCTAGCAAACAGATGTTTGACATCACATAGCTAGGACATGACAATACTGGGCCAAGTTTTCCACACAGCTGGTGGGAACGAGGAAAAGATCCAGAACAGCCACTCTGGAGTATTCTGTGAATATTCTACGGCCTGGATCCTCTTCCCCCTTCTCCTCCTCGTCTACACCCATCAGTATCTTCTACTGGTAAAGGAATATTATTCTTGGATCTCTGATAGTTTCTTTTTCCCTATGGCTGCCCTGGTCACCCTTGTCTTCTAGTTAGTGGGTCAGAGATTGAGGAAAGTAGCCACTATGGACAGGCCTGGAGTAGGCACTGAGCTCAAAAACTGCCCTCTTCACTAGGAAACAGTACTGGCTTGGAGATCTTGTCATACAAAGAGCCCTGGCACAGGTGGCACAGTCCTGTTAGCTTAGCTACTTGGGAGGCTAGGTGAGAGGATCATAGTTCAAGGCCTGTCTGGGCTGCAGAGTGAGTTCAAGGCCTGCCTAGTCTATAGAGTGAGTTCAAAGCCAGGCTGAGCTATAGAGTGAGTTCAAGGCTTGCTTTGGCTACAGATTGAGTTCAAGGCCTACCAAGGCCATAAAGCTTGCTTAATCTAGAGAGTGAGTTCAAGGCCAGTCTCAGCTACAAAGTGAGTTCAAGGACTGTAAAGCTAGTTCAAGGCTAGCCTGCTCAACCTTACCAAGACTCTGTCCCAAAATAAGCTGAGGAAAGGAAAAGAGGGTTGGAGATACAGCTCAATGACCTAATGTTTGCTTAGCACATGTAAGGTCCTAGGTTTGATTTTTCAGCATCATGAAAAACTTATCTGAACAATTCATCTAGTTGCCTGGTACCTGGTGGGTCCCTGGAGTGGTGGATGTTCTACCCACGTGCCTCTCACCTCTAAGCTAAAATACACAGCAACTCCAAGAACCAAAGCCTTACATTTTTAGAACCCAGGACTGCCAAATTTAAACTGTTAAAAGAAAATCAAATATAGAATCTCAAGGGGGAATCAAAACAAATACATGAAGAGATGAAACTCCCCGAAGCCTCTGGGATTGAGTTCTAGAAGCCCCATGATTGAGCTTTTCCTATGCAGAAAAGGGAAGGAGGAAGAAAGAGAAAGAGAGAGAGAGAGAGAGAGAGAGAGAGAGAGAGAGAGATAAGTTGCCTACATTTCTAGTACAGGAAACTTATGAAGGAATAAGCAGGTTGAACTTAAAACAAGGGTGAGGAGCAAGAGTATAAAAATTAGAGCGGAAATCAATGACATTGAAAAGTGCATGCCTGTCATCCCAGCATTCAGGGAGCTGAGATAGGACGGTTATAAGTCTGACTTGGGGTACATAGCAAGACTGTCTCAGATGTCTTCTGGATGGTTTTTTATAGTCATATTTTATTGTGCCTCACTGAGCTCTTGCTATATGAGTAGGGAGAGAAGAGAGAAGGTTAGAGGAGAAAGTGAACCTTTTAAATAGGGATTTGTTGTGATCCTGTTACGTGGCGGTTAGTTTTAACTGTCAGATTGACACCATCTAGAATCAGCTGGGAAGGGAGTCTCAACAAAAGGTTGTTTAGACCTGGTTGGCCTATGAGCAAACTTATGGGGGGGGGGGAGGCCGTTAGTTTGATGATGTTAATTAAGGTAGGAAACACATCCCAATGTAGATACCACCATTCTCTAGGCAGGAGATTCTGGGCTGCACAACAGTGAGAAACAAAGCTTAGTATTAGCATTTATGCATTCATTTATAGCTTTCTCCTTGATTGTGGATATAATGTGACTAGAGTTTGAAGCCAGCCTAAGGTTATGTATACAGTAAGACTGTCAAAAAGAGAGGGAAGAGGCCGGGAGAGAGGGGGAGAAGAGGGCAGAGAGAGGGAGACAATAGAGAAAATCAAAACTGGTTCTTGAAATGTATCTATAAGTTCCCAGAAGTACATAATGCCTAATGCCTCAAAAGGCATGTGAAATTTTAAATTTAAATTTGGAGCAAGGGCTCCAACCAGATCTCTGTCTACAAGATCTCCCATCTCAGGGTGTGAATTTCACTTGTGTACGTGTGCGTGCTTGGATGTGTGTATTTGAGTACTCAAATGGAATTCAGGGGACTGCTTACCGGAATTGGAATTCCACCACGTAGGTTCTGGGAATCAAACTCAGGCTGTCAAGCTTGGCAGTGAGCACCTTTACCTGCTGAGCCATCTTCGCTGGCTTTCCTTCCTTTTGTATTAGATATTTTTCTTGTTGATTTGGACGTGCTGCCTAAATGCTTAAAGGAACTAGCCATTTGCACATGTGAATAATTTCTGCACTGTGTACCTTTATTTTTTTAAACTCTGTTCATTACATTTATTTGTCTTTTCTATGCTTCTGGGATTTGTGACTCAGTAAAGTCATGGCAGCTTAAAGATTAGTAGATCAAATCTTCTAATTCTTCTAATTCTTTCATTGTTTCATTTTTTTACCTAATTTTTAAAAAAAAATGCTTCAAGCATGGTTTCACATTCCTTTAATCACAGCATGTGGGATACAGAGGGAGGTGTATCTCTGTGAGGCTGCAAGGCCTGGCCTACATAGTAAGCTCTAGAACAGCTAGGGCTACATAGTAAGATCCTGCCTTAAATACTTTAAATATATTTTTGGTTCATTTTTTATATAAACAGTGATTAAACTAGTCTGGTAAGGTGGCTATCAGAAGAAGGTGCCTACTGCCTAGCCAGATGAACTGTTAGTTCAGTATCTCGGAACCCAGTAGACAGCTGACTCTTCTTGTGAAGCATCTTCTGACACATGGGCCATGGTACTGCTAACCCACACAGTACACATAGGACATTATAACAATGAAAAATTGGTTGCATGTAAGTCATTGAATTAACTAATTCATTATCCTGTTAATTAGTTAAATAATTAATTAATTTTGTGATGCTGGGGATGGAACCCAGGGCCTTGCACATGCTAAGCAAGTGTCCTACCTCTGAGCTATATGCCCATCCCCTTCATCATCTTCATCCCCACCACCATCATTATCATCATCACCATCCCAAACCCCATCTTCCTCATTATCATCATGCTCATCTCCAACATTTTCTTCAACATCATCCCACCGTCATCATTATCATCATACTCATCACTGTTATCATTATCATCATTTTCAACATCACCATCATTATCATCTCCATCATCATCATCATCATTATTCTTAACATTATCATCACCACCATTATCATCCCCATCACCACCACCACCAGTACCACCACCACCAGCACCACCACTACCACCACCATCACTACCATCACTTATCTTGTAATGCTAGGATGGTACCCAGAGAATCACATGTGCTAGCAAGTACTCTACCACTAGGATACATCTGGAGCTAACATCATCATCATCATTATCATCATCATCATTTTGTGATGCTGGGCATGCTACCTGGGGCCTTGCAGATATTAGGAAAGTGCTCTAACACTGAGCCACACTCCCAGTCCCCAAATCCCTGAATTCTAATGTTCTTATCGAACACCTAAAAAGCACACACTACCCAGTTTCCCTGACACGCTGTGTTACTTTAGCATGGCAATAGCAGGGCCAACTAATCATGGACTGAAAGTGTGAGCCAAAACAACCTTTCTTACTGAAGTTGCTTATCTCAGGCATTTTGTCATAGTAACAGAAAGCTGATTAAAAAGATTTTATTATCTGTAAAAGTTGGCAAGGACCTCCTTGAGTCCACGGCCAAGGTGTCTGAAAGCACAGCTCAGTTCCTGCCATCTGTCTTTTCTTCTGTTCTGTGGTCATCCCTACTATTTCTCCATCCGTGTAGAAGCAACAGGACTAATGGTGTGCTGTGTCCTGCTGCTAATGACATAATTATGTGCTTCTAAGATCAGGTCAGGAAAAACACAAGCTAGGCTGGAAATAATCAAATCCAGGCATTCAGGGAAAGAGGTCCAAAGATGTGTTCACCGAGGTCTCTTGGGCTCCCAGCCCAGGGCTCAAAGCCATGAGACTGAGGCCGGGCAGCAGAGTGAAAACGAAACAGCCTCCAGACTGTTCAGTAAATGGAGGGGCATTTGAGGAGAGTGGGCCAGCCACCCCAGACCAACAGTGCAGGGTCAGGCACCAAGCAGTGGAGAAAACCAGGGCCTGGGTTTAAGTGGCACCAAGCATGCTGGGACCTTCTTCTGCCTCGAGGGAGCCCTTGTCTGAAAAGGTTCTCAGACTGGGGTGAGTGTCCTTACCACGGTGAAAAAGAACAGAGAGTTCTTAGGAACATGCTCACCTGCTAGTCGCCCTGCCAGGCTCCTTGGGCAATGGCACACTGAGAACCTGAGGCTAGAAGCTAGTCTTCAGGGCCTGGAGGAATTTCTTTGCGTGGTGGCTGATTCTCCCTCAAACCCTGGTCTGCTACGGAAATCCCTTCATCTGAGAAAGCAAGGAGAATACCGGCTTCGCTTTGGAACAACTGTCAGCCACTCAGTTTCTATAGCATGGCTGAGCTTTTCTTATGAGTGTGTGCGCGGACGCACATGTGTGTGTTTATAAGTACGTGCAAGGGTATATAAACGTGTTTTCATGTGCTCAGGTGTGCCTGTGTATGCAGGTGTGTGTGGAGGCCAGGGGTCAGCATTGAGTGTGGTTATGTTTCTTTCCAAGGCAGGGTCTCTCACTTGGAACTTGACATTCACCATTAGGCTGGCCAGTGAGCCCCAGGGCCCCACCTGGGATCCCAGCTCTGGGATTACAAGCACGGGCACCATACCAGGCTTTCTTTATAAGATTTTTAAAATTTTATTTGCTGTGTGTGTGTGTGTGTGCACTGACACTTAAACTCACGTTCTCAAGAGGGTACTAAAGCTTTTGTAAGTTGAAGCATCAGTAACTGATGGCAGTTCTGGCTCCCTGAGCTTGGAACGCAGTGTGCGCACTGTGCAGTGATAGTCCATTTTCCATCCTCGCTAAGAGTCTGTCCAAATCACCGGGGCCTCAACAGACTCCCCTCCACACCGGAGAGAAGGCAGGGATCAGGACAAGCTAGTCAGAGACGGCCAACCACCCCAGACACCAAACAGGCTCTCTTGTTGGGACTGTGTGGGATTCACAAGTCCGACAGGCGTGTGCCCTGATGGACCCTATGCATGTCGGAGAGGCAGAGGAGGGCAAGTTTCCAAAGGTAACCTGCGAACGGTCACACAAGTTACACATCTCATCTTTAAATAAAGATTCATGCCCACGGGGTTAATAACAGGAGTTTGGACAGGCCGCTGCTGGACAGATGTCCTCACACAGGTGTGTGTGTGTATGTGTGTGTGTGTGTTTGTGTATGTGTGTGTGTGTGTTTATGCCTGAGAGTATGTATGTGCATCATATGTGTGCAGGTACCCACAAAGGTGAGAGTAAGGTGTTGGATCCCCAGGGCTGGAGTCACAGATGGTTGTGAGCTGTGTGATATGGGAGCTGGGAACGGAATTCAGGTCCTCCGTGAGAGCAGCAAGTGCTCTTAGCCACTGAGCGAGCTCTTTAGCCCTAAGTTGTGGCTTTTGAGAGACCGTTATAACCTTCATCGTGACCATGTGTGTGTGAGCTCCCTGACTTCATAGCTGCTTGAGCTCACTGTGTTAGGCTTAGGTGTAGGTACATCTTGATTCTGTCATCCTACAGCTTCCTACTTTTTATTTGCTTACAGACTTATGGAGACTCTTATTTCCTTACAACTCTGGAAATTGTTGGCTTCTTGGGGAAAAGAAAATAGACCTGTCTCAATAATCCCATCAGGAGCTGATGGCTTACGGAGAACAGCTTTGGGGATGCCGTAAGCCTATTTTTTCTTTTTTTAAGTGCAGACGCTGGCACAGCTTAGCAGTAGAGTACCTGCCTAGAATCCCCCAGTGAGGGGCAGGAAGCATGGCAGTAGCCCTTTCTTAATATAGGTATAACCTTGGGTTCAATCATAAGTACTGAAAGAAAAAAAAAAAAACAGAGGAAGAAGGAAGATGAGAAAACTATAGCTCAGGGGAGCTGAGGAAGGTCTGTGACATCCTTCCCACACAGGCTCCAGTGTCCTTGCTTTGTTTACAGGAGAGGTTTGTTGTGTGGGGCCTAGAAATGGAAGATTTATTTATGGAAATCTGAAAGGAGAGCTAATGAGGCCAGAGGCTCTCTTGTTTTATTCTCGAAGCACTTTCTACTCCCAGGAAATTCTTTGCTTCTAAAGATCCTCCAGGACTTGGATTTCATTAAACATCCAGAAGACAAAACATTTGTGTTTTGATTTGTTTGTTTTGTTTTGTCTGAGACAGGGTCTTGCTCTGCAGCCCACATTGGCCTTGAATTTACAGTCTTCCTTCCTCAGCCTCCTGGGTGCTGGGCTGGCAGGCCTGCAACACCACACCTGGTCTGCAAAACAATTTTTACTCATCTACAAGATTTGGATTCTTAAAGGGCCACTTTAGTAGCTGTCAACTGTGGCCTCCCCAGGTTGACCCCTCACCTCTTGCAGGCACATGTGCACACCTGCACCTGTTCACAGCTGTACCTGCCAACACATATGCATGCACACACACAGTGTAATAAAAATATCAGTGAGACTGTATTCATACCCAGAGACCAACGCTGCTGCAGTAGGTGAATCGGTCTCCCAGGGGCCAGGAGAAGTCAGCTTTGTTTTTATGAAAGACGGACAGACTTGGAAATTTACTGAGAACCTCTCTGAGGCCACATGTGGTGATAAGGGCTTCATACAGCACTTTCAGAGAAAGGGGAACTCAGAGATCAGTCACGGACCTGAAGAGGCACAGCCAGGAAGCACTGAGGTTGGCATGTGATCCACACTGAGTGTGGATCCACACTAAGGCTCTTGGGTTTCTGTTAGAAAGATGGGGTGGCGTGGTGGGTCACACCTGTCATCCCACACTCAAGAGGTGGAGGCAGGAGAATGAGGAATTGAGGGTCAGCGTCTGCTACATGGTGAGTTTGGTCTACATAAAACCCTGTCTCAAAAACCAAAACATAAAACAGGGTTATTCTTCCCATTGATTCTTAATCTGTATTTTCCTAATGGCTCTTATTTAAGTGTAATATGCTTGTTGTTGGCTTAAAATAATATTTACAGAATTTCTCAGCCTTGACTTCTACAGTGTTAATGATCACTAGATGTAACATATGTAAACAAAACCTTTCTGAATTCAGTAATTTTTAAGAGGGTAAAGAAATCTTAAGACCAAAATACTTTAAAACATCTCCTCTTTTCTGCTTCCTTCCCCTCCTCTCTTCCTTTTTTCCTCCTCTTCTCCTTCCTCCCTTCCCCCTCCTACCCTCCACCTTCTTCCCTCCACTTTACCCTTCTCCCTCCTCCCTTTCCTTTTCCTCCTTCTCCTTCCTCTTCTTGCTTTCCTCCTTCCCTCACCCCTCCTGACTTTCTTCCTCCTCTTTCTTCTCCTTCCTTCCCCTCCTGCTTTATCTTTCTGTCCCCTTCCTTTTTCTTCCTCTACCCTCTTCCTCTACCTACTCCACTTCTCTTCCTCCCCTTTTTCCTCTCCTTCCTCCTTCTGTCATCCTTCTCCCTTTCTTCCTCCTTGCTTTCTTCTTCCTCCCTTTCCTCCTCTTCCCCTTCCTCCTCCTTCCTTTCCTCTTCTCCTCTTTTCCCTTGCTCCTTGCTTTTTTTTCCCTTCCCTCCAGTGTTTCCCTTTATTCTGTTCCACCCTTCCTTATCCTCCTGGACTTCCTCCTCAATTCCAGCAGCTTTTTTCTAGTTAGGCTGGGATCCACTTGATGGAGCACAATGGTGATGTAATTCAAGCCCTTTCCTGGTGAGAGGAAGCAGGAGAGCAAGATGATGTAGAGGGAAAAAGAAAATACTACATGATGCTGACTTGGCAATTACCTTCCAGGTTAATTAGCACCTCGGGACTTGTTACTGTGTTTTGGAGGGGACTTCTACTCTCTGGGGCCAGGAAGCTATACCTCCCTTGGGGAATTCCAGGGTGAGGGAAGGAGGACAGACCTCCTATGTGAACACCACATTTCAAGGCTCTGTTTCCTTCCCCTAAGACATCAGTTACAAGAAGAGGAACCCTGGCCATGAGTTTTAGGATGCAGCCCTCCCTCTCCTCAGATGCATTCTAGTTCAGTTGTAGGAAAAAGATCCTCAGGAACACTGTCCATCTTCTTTGAGACAGTGTCCGTCATTAACCTGGAACTCACCAAGTAGGCTGGACTGGCTGACTAGGAAGGCTCAGGGATTCTCCAAGTCTCTTCTCTACCTTGTGAGTGATGGGCCATAAGGTCATACCACCACTCCGAGCCTTTAGGAAGTTTTTTTTTTTCTCTAATAATGTTTTTATTTAGTTGTGTGTGTGTGCCAGGACAAGTGGAAGATAACTCATAGGAGTCAGTTCCCTCTACCATGTGGGTCCCTGGACTCATCTCGGGATTTCAGGGTTGATAGCAAGCACACAAACCCACGGAGTCATCTTACCCTCATCTGGCTTTTAAACATGGGTGGATGTTTCAGATGGATCAAACAGGCAGGTCCCCCCTGCCTGTAAAGCAAGGCTCTTACTCACCATGTCATCTCCCAGATCCCAGAACTAATGACCTTCTGCATCTGACTCACAGGATGGCAACAGGGCTGGGAGATACGGGAGACATGCCTGATACCACTAAGGATGTTCTGTATGTTCAGACTTTTGATTCTCAATCTAATTCTCTCTGTAGCAGCAGACAGACCTGCCTTCAGCGTCTCAGGGAAGGGGAGCAGAACTTTGGGGAGACAACACTAAGCAGAGCACAGAGCAGGAGGGGAATTTCACAGGGAAGAGACCCAAATCTCCCCAAGGAGACTCCAGAACCAGGAAAGAACGCCTGTTTTAAACTACAAAGTTCATGGCTCTTTGTATGGTGGATGTAGTAAAATAAAGTAAGACTATTTTGAATATCTGTAATTTGAGGGGGTATGGAGAGAAGTAGAATAAATAACACAGTTTTAGTCATTTTTGTCCCTATGGAAGAGTATCCGAAACTAAATAGTTCATTTTTGTTTTTGAAAGATTTATTTTGTTTTTATGTGAGTATGCATGGTTATTTGTAGGGCGGCTATAGAAAGAAAATCCGGATGTACTTACTAAGTTATCCATAATTTTAGGCTCATATAAAATATGTTAAGTACATCTTGATTTGTGCTCCTGTACAAATATACCCAAGGGTGAGTACTCTGTAAAGAAAGGAAACTTGTTTTTTTACAGCTCTGGAAACTGAGATGCTCAAGACTGAGGTACCAGCAGATTTAGTAAGGTCTCTCTGTTTGCAAAACGGTGTTTTGCATTCTGTGCCTGGAGAGGGAGGAATACAGCATCCATCCCTCCGTCAAGATCTCTCAAGAGGCTGGACCCTTGCGATTCAACCATCTCCAAAGTTCTGCATCTCCCTACAATCTTGCACTGGGGATTGAGTTTAAGGGTGACGTTCTGGAGAAGACCAAATCATTCAAAGCCTATCATAGCTGTGTTGAGAAGCTGAGACAGTTTGATGGAAGGCTTGTCAAGAAACTTTCTCCTTTCTTGGAGGAAGTTATCAGTGAGCCCGATGTCAAAGAATAAGCCAGAGTCACCGAGATGAAGAGAACAAAGTGAACGTCAGACAGGAGATGCCTCAGTGTGATGGTTAATAATGATAGCCAACTTGACTGGATTTGGACCCACCTAGGAGGCATGCCACTGTGAAGCTGTTTCTTAATTTTTAAAAACAAGATTAATTTCATTTTTAAGTATGTGTGTGTGCACGCATGTGTAGATGTCTACCCACTTTGGGTGTAGATTCCCATGGAGGCCAGAGGTGTAGGATGCCCCAGAGCTGGAGTTCCAGGTGTTTGTGAGCTGTCTGAGGTGGGTGCTGAAATCAGACTCAGGTCTTCCGAAAGGGCAGAGAAAGGTCCAAACTTCTGAGCCATCGCTCCCCCTCCAGGTTGTATATTTTTAACGAATAATTAGTTGATTTTGTGTGTGTGGTGTATGTGTGCGTGTGTTTATGTGTGTACGTGACCACCTGCAGGTGCCTGACACTGTCACTGTCTTCCTAGTCGCTCTAAACCTTATGTGTTTGGAGACGGGGTTTTCTCCCCAAACCTGGAACTTACCCTGGGCTTGTCCAGGACGGCTGACCAGTAAGTCTGAGAGAGCCACCTGTTACCTCAACTGCTGTGCTGGCGTTACAGACACCTCTGGTCATGTGTGGCTTTTTCATGTTCGTGCTGTGCATTTGAACCCAGGTCCTCATGTTTACCCAGCAAACACTTTATCCACTGAGCCACCTTCTCCGGCCCCTGTGAAGGGTTTCTCAAGTAGGGTTGGTTGAGGTAGGAAGACCTGCGCTGGATGTGGACAGCAGCCTCCCACGGGCGCATGATAAAGGAGACGGATATGTTCCTGGTTTTTTGCTTCCTGTCTTTGGAAACAGTGTAAACATCTGCCTCATACCCCCGCCACCATGATTCCCATGATTTCCATACTCCTCCCACTTGGCCCTTGAACTGTAAGACAAAGCAAACCTTTCTTTCTTCAGTCACTTTTGTCAGCTGTTTTCTCACAGCAATAAGAAAAATAGCGACTACAGCCAGCCACACAGCAAGCTGCTCCCAGAAGCTCTGGAGGGCCCTGAGCGTTGTGTTCAGAACAGAAATGACGCTCACGGTTGCTGGGTACAGTGGCTGCTTGGAGACGTGCCTGCCGTGGATCAACACTTACAATTCAGAAATCAAGACTGCATCAACCACAGAGTGCCAGGCTCCACGTGGTTCTTTCTCCTTCACATTTCTGATTTCTGACTCAGAGCCCAGGTAAGCAAGCCAAGCCATGGGTCCATGTGTAGCTGCAAAGGAGGCTGGGCAAATCAACACCTTGCACTTTAACTTCTGTTTGACTAGTAGCTCAAAAAAATATTAAGAGGGATCAGAAGCTAGGCAGCCAAAAAGGATGACAATTATCACTCTGTTAGGTGCGGAACTGAAGGGATGGATTTTAAAAGAATAACAATTATCACTCCACCAGGGATAGGGATGAAAGGATGGATTGAAATGACTTTGTAAAACTTCCTAAGAGAGCAAATGCCTCAACTACTAAAGGAAATTAAGAAACACTGATGCTTGGCCATTACGATTTTATTAACTCCAAAGGAGAGCTCTACACTGGCTTAACGGGAGTTTTGGCACCACAAATTGAATGCAACTCTCTGTCCTCATGTCTTGTTCTATGATGGGGCCCTGCAGACATCGTCCTTTATAAACCCACATCCATTACAGAAACAGCAGGCATTTCAATTGCTTTTCTTCTGATCAGCCAGGGCTGACATTTGAAGCACTTTCTATTTTAACCCAGAAGGTGATAGTTAATGTTGTTATTCTGAATGTTGAAGTCTGAAGAGATTATATGGGGGGCTACTTGTTACCTAAGAGGGACGTAAGAGCCACAGGGGTACCTTAGGTTTCTCGAAGGCTGGGACTCTCCTCAGAAGAGTGTTCTTAAGTTGGATGGAGGTCAGCTCACGCTGTCACCCGCAGCAGCCTGAGGAGGTCTCTTTATCTTTAAAAGGACTTGACTAAAATAAATTGAGAACCTTTACGCCAACACAGAAAAGAACCTCAAGATGAGTCGGTGTGAGCAGAGTAGGGGTTTGTTAAAACATTGTGTGTGTGTGTGTGTGTGTGTGTGTGTGTGTGTGTGTGTGTGTGCATATGGAGGCAAGAGGAGGACCTGCGTACCTTGTTTTGCCTTATTCCCTTGTTGAACATGGTCAGGTCTTCTAAGCAAAACAGCCACCATGTTCCTGACATCAGCTGTGCCTGCTTACATGACATAATCCCAATAGGCTTGTGGACTATTGACATTTCTGTAGAGAAGGAGGGGGCGGGGAGGACCACTGGACCATCAGCTGAGATTGCAGCCACTCGGTCCAGCCATTTATGTGCAATTTGGCCCTAACTGCTCACGGCCTCTGAGTCTGAAAGGTGCTGGAGTATATACGCTCAGGGAAGTTCGCTGATACAGGGAAGCCATCAAACAGGCTGGGTGAAGACTTCCCAGGGCAGCTGTTCTGGGGCCATCCATGTTCCTGTCAGTAACCTTTCACCAGTGCTCAACAAGAGAAGTCCAGTAAAGTCATTGGTTCCTCAGGGTGGACTTTGGTGGAATCACACTTTGGTTTGTCATCGAGAGTTTTTATGAGTAACAGCTAAATGTTTGTTTAAGACACTCTAGGCAGCTGGGTGTAGTGGCACATACTTTTAATCCCAGCACTTGGCAGGCAGAGGCAGGCAGTTCTCTGAGTTCAAGGCTAGCCTGGTCTACAGACTGAGTTCCAGGATAGCCGAGGCTACACAGAGAAACCCTGACTTGAAAAACAAAAAACAAACAAACAAATTTCCTAGGGAAAGAATTCTAGAAGCATCCATTGAGACAGCCTGGGGCTAGGCTAGAAGCCAACAAGCCCCAGTGATCCCCTGTGTCTATCCCCTGACAGTGCTGGGATTCGAGACCTGTGAGGCCAGGCACACATGGACTTGCACGTAGGTGCGGGGGATCCGAACTCAAGTCCTCATGTTTGAGCAGCAAGTGCTCTTATCCACTGGGACATCCCCTTTGCTCCTAAGAGGCATTTCTAGTGTAGATGGTAAGCTTACGAGTTAAAAGAAGGAGACGCCTGGGAAGAAAGCAGAACTCTTTGCAGAGTGGGTGTGGCCATCTCGAAGACTCACATAATGTGTCCTAACACGGCCACGTAAGCCATTTGGTGTCTCTCAAGTTACAACTCAGGGGTTGCTCAGAATTTTTCCTCATCCTTATACATATTTATATTTTAATTATATGTCTTTGTTTGTTTTTGTGCGTGGCTGTGTGAGTGCAGGGCAGGCCACCTACGGCACATATGTGGATGTCAGAGAACAGCTTCCGAGAGTCAGTTCTACCATGTTGTACTTGGAGATGGAATTCAGGTCGTCAGGCTTGGCAGCAAGGGTCTTTACCTGCTGGGCATCTGGCTGCCCTGCTCTTCTTTTATGGTAAGACTGTAAGGTGGCTGCAGAGGTACCATGGGTGGCATTACAATCTGGTGAGGTAAAACCAGGAGCCACCAGTGTTCCAAAGGGGGGTCATGGCAGAGCTGTTGTTGTAATAAGGTTTATGTTGAGATTCCTAGAAAACTGCAGCTTTACAGCCAGGAAGGGAGAAAGACCTTAAACAAATAGTAATTGTGCTGTAATTATTATTATTATTAATTATTTAGCAACCATTTTGGGGGGGAGGGCAGGGTTTTTCTTTGTAGTCCTGGTTGTCCTAGAACTCTCTTTGTAGTCCAGGCTGGCCTTGAACTCACAAAGATCTGCCTGCCTCTGCCTTCTGAGTGCTGGGATTAAAGGCAAACACTACCATGCCTGACTGGGATTATTTTTTTATTAAAATGCATTTGTTTATTGTGGAATATGTGTGCCATGACACTTGTGTAGGTGGTCAGAGGCAAACTTGAATTCACCCACCATCATCTTTGTTGACAAGACTGCATTTCTGTTTAAACTAAGATTCATAGCCTCCCTTCACTGAACATGACTCAGGAATTAGGACTGAGAATCAGCCACTGTTCTAGATGCAATGTGACATGTCATCCCTGTGTGTTCATATCTCTGCTGCAAAGTCTATCCAGGAACACATGATCAGGTGAACCAGGTCAAGCACTTAGATGGCACATATACATATATATATATGTAGAAATATATATTGTATATATTAAAATATACATAGAAATATATATAAGTATATGGATGTATCTGTAAGCTATGGATATATTTGTATTTGCATATGTATGTTCACAGTTTATAGATTAGGAATGTATATAATGTATGTGATGTATCTACACACATACACAGATATATGTGTATATATATTGAGAGTTTACAGATAAGAAAATTATTAGAGTATCTTTTTTACATTTATTTATTGTGTGTGTGCGTATGTGAAAACATATTCCATTGTACGGGCACAGAGGTCAGAGAGCAACCAGTGGAAGGCAGGTGTGTTCTACAGCGCGGTCCTGGGGCTCGAACTCTGGTCCACTGGGCTATCCCGCTAGCCTGGGATGCTGAGCGATTAAATGGTTCATCTCTACAGGTGATTTGGTATGTATGTTATTCTCTGTCTACAGATAGAGAGAATATTCAGTGCTAACTTGAACCATTCTCAAGAGAGAAGTTTGGCCAGGTGTGAGTACATGCAGTTAGAATGCAGGAAGATGATGATGGGTTTGAGACCAGGATATCTGAGGGCAATGAAGATAGACTATTTCAATGTCATTCACTTAACATGGTCTGACAAACAGAGAGAGACAGACAGACAGAGGAAGAAGAAAAGAGGAAGACGAAGAAGAGGAAGAAGAGAAGAGGCTCTCACTGTAGACCCTGCCACGGTGATCTAGAATGATAAAAGATCTTTGGGAGATGGTGAAAACTTGGCAGGGTTTTAAACAGCTAAGGCTTTGACTCCAGGCCGCGCCCACCAGAGTCATGGGCCCCACCTCAGCCCAGCTCCCTGACAAGGAAACAAACCAGCCCTATCTTTGTGACTGGAGACACAGGGGCAGCGCCCCTGGGTCACTTCATGGTATAGCAGCCGTGTGTTAGAGGTGCTGGCCCTGCATGGCAGGATGGGAGTTACTCCTGAAAACCAGTAAGTAGCTTGGGCAAGTACAGAGGACACAGGAGCAAGCATGGCGGCCCCACCAGCCAGGCAGAATGCAACCAGCCAAGATGGAGGGTCTTGGTGTTGTATGGCACCTGGGGGTAGTCTTCAAATTTTTATGTATTACGTTTTTATTTATTTTGTGTGTGTTGGCGGGGGCAGCACACAAGAGCCCTAACATGCACGTGTTAGTCAGATGACAACTCACAGTCTTCTCCTTCCACCATGTGGGTCCCAGGAGTTGAACTAAGGTCATCAGGCTTGGTAGCAAGTGTCTTTTCCTGCTGTGCCAACTGGCTGGTCCATGGAGCTTTCCTGTGCCTCTACATTGACTGTTTACAGGGGACATCGCACTGACATTTTTTGAGTCCCACGCAAGTTGCATTCACGATGCTCTGTTTGGTTTTCTGGCCATTCTCAGAGGTGATGAATATTTGACCTCTCAATGTTTCAGTTAAGGATAGTGCAGAGTTGCCACATGGCTGCTTTAGGGAAGACAAATGGCTTTAGAATTTGTCTCTTCACCAACTCAGGGAGAAACGGGGGAGAGGGGAGATGTTTGTGGATAGAGGTTTCGAACATAAAAGGGTACTCAGATTTTCTATTTATTTTTAACCTGTAAAGTCTAATCATTTACAGACAAAAGCAGACTCATTATGAGGCTTTAAAAACGTACTCAGCCAGGCCTGGTTGTATACAGGGAACCCAGCATCTCCCCACTTGTCACAAAAGAATGCCGCACCCTTTACCCTTGGGGTAAAGGGAGGGGGGTGACTAAGAAAGGAGGATCAGGGGTTCAAAGCCTCTCTGGGCTACACAGTGAGGTAAGGTCTTGTCTATAAAATATGGAGCTCCACATACAGAAGGGATCCTGATCCGTGGATTACCTGTCTGTACTGACCTCCACACTGGCTGCTCGTTCTCTGCTCTCTACATGGCTCGGCAGCCAGTGGGGAAAATGGCTTTCCCTCCCAGAGCTAAATCAATGTACACATGCTGCATAAACCTATAAATGACTCACACAGGTCTGACAGCTCTTTGTCGGGTGGCCTTTTTGTTCTTCTGTTTCTAGATTGCTGGGGTAGACAACCGTAGACCGCTTAACCCTCGGCCCCTATTTATTTCCAGGGGAATGAAAAAAAAAATTACTCATCGAAATGAGAGAAAGAGCTGCCTCAGTTAGGAAGCCACCCCCCGGAGAGTGGGCAGACAGCATAGGATTGTTGATTTGTTTCTGAATATGTGGCAATGGCCAAATTCTAAACTCAGTGTCTGGGCCAGGGACCAGAGACAACTGTCAGACTTCTCTTGGGTGACTGTGGTGGGTTTTTAGGATCAACTCAAAGAGCAGATCAAGGACCCTGGAAAGCAGGTTTCGTGGATGTCCTGTAACCCGTGCCATGTTCAAGGGCTTATGCACTGCAACTGACTTGAGTTCTCCATTCTCCTACAACCTCACTGAAAGGTTTGGGTGTGAATCCTGTTTCACGTGGGACAACGGTGGAGTTGAATTCTTCCAGCTTGTGCTCTAGTAAAGGTATTTTATCCTTTTCATTTTGTCGTTGTCATTTGTTTTTATTTGCTAGTTTTGTTGTTGTTTTTGTTTTGAGACAGGGTCTCACGGATCCCGAGCTATCCTCAAACTTCTTATGTAGCTGAGGATGAGCTTGACCTGATCCTCTAATCTTCAACTCCCCACTGTTAGAGTCATAGGCATGCATCAACCATGCTGGGTATACACAGTGCTGGGGATGGAACCCAACCCTGAGACTCATGCATGCCAGGCAAGCACTCTGTCCACCGAGGTTCCTTCCAACCCCGTTTACCTGCCTTTTGAAGGTGATACAGCTAAGCCACACTCACATTCACCAGCATGTAGACTAGGGGAGCTGTGTCCCAAGAGCAGAAAAGGCTGGATCCTGATCTGTCTCTGCACTCTGGCTTCTGTAACTGTTGGTAAAAAAGGGCTCATTAAAGTAGCCTGGGAAGGAAGTCATGCTATGATTCCCCTGAGCCAGTGGCTGTTTATCAAAGTCCAGGGGTGGAGATAAGAGAGAAGATGCCTTGGAGAAAATACTATCTAGATGCCCTTCATGATGGTCTTCTCACAGCCATTCATACTGTGATTTATTAATGTGTTTATTCATCCATTCATGTGATGTTATGGATGCAACTCAGGACCTTGAGGGCAAGCAAGTGTTCAATCTCTGAGCTACATCCCAGCCCACTGGGGATTCTAGGAAGGTGCTTAGTCTACCCCTGAGATACACCTTTAACCCCTCACTGGGGGATTCTAGGCAGGAGCACTACCACTGAGCCACACCCCTAGCCCCTCACTGGGGGATTCAAAGCAAGTACTCTAGTACTAAAGCATGCTCCTGATTTCCCACCCCCTTTTTTGAGACAGGTCTTACTCTACGTGACAGGATGGCTTGGAATTGACTCTTAGCCTAGGCCTTGAACTTGTGATTTTCCTATCTCAAGCTCCCAAATTATAATAGGCACGTGTCACCATGCCCATCCACACATTTATTTTAATAATAGCATTGTAAACATTCTCTCTCGTGTCTTTGACTCTGTTTCTCTGACTCTCTCTTATGCTTTGTGTGTGTGTGTGTGTGTGTGTGTGTGTGTGTGTGTGTGTGTATGTTCGCATACTTTACATGCACGTGGAGGTCAGAGGTCAGCCTTAGCTGATGTTCTCAGGCACTGTCCATTCTGTTGCTTTGAGATATGGTCTCTCACTGGCCTAGAACTCATGAAGTAAGGTAGGCTGGTTGGCTGCTGTGCTCCATGGATCCAGTTGTGTCCACCTTCCCAGTGCTAGGATTATAGCATGACCCACAATGCCCAGTCTGTTACTCGGGTGCTGGGGATAAAACTCAGGTCCTCACATTTGTTAGGCGGCGTGTGCTTTACCCCATCGAGCTATCCCCACAGGTCCATTGTGAGCTTTTAGTCAGTGGTTCTATAGTCTTCTATCAAGACCATTCTCAATCCCTTCTTCTGTGCTAAAAGAATTGAGGAGTAGAAAGATACTAGGATGGTGTTTAGGAAACAAGGCAGAATATAAAAAGTGATTAGTAGGAGGGTAATGAAGCTGGCTCCGCGGTGCCTGCTGCCAAGCCTGAGAACATGGGTTCTCATCTGCTTCCACGTGGAGAGAACTGACCCCTGTTAGCCATTTTCTTACCCTGCCCCTACTGCATGCTTCATCTAACCAAAGCTCTGAGAAGGATTATACAGGGGCTGGAGAGATGGCTAGAGAGAGCACTTGCTGCTCTTGCGTAGATCTGAGTTTGGCTCCTAGTTGTATATGAGACAACATACAGCTGCCTGTAAATTCATCTCCCAGGGATCTGACGCCCTCTTCTGATTTCTGTGGGTGTCTCTCACACATGCATATACCCCTGTACAGTTATACGAACACATACTCATAATTTTTTAAAAATCCCTTAAAAAGGGACTATAAGAATATAAACTTCCTGCTGACTTAGAGTATGGTATGGGAAAATTGCAGGTAATATCTGATAGAAATCCAGGAGTTTGTTGTATGGCGTTGAGCAACGACAGCTGTTAAAGCTAACGTTAGGAATCCATGTGGTAGTGCACGCCTATAACCCCAGGGCTCAGGAAGCAGAGGCAGTAGGCTTTCCAGGTTGAGGCCAGTCTGGGTAACATAGTAAGAGACTGCCTCAGGCAACAGCAGCAATAACCAAAACATGAACAAACAAGCCAAAACAAACCAACCAAAAATCAAAAAAACTTAAAATCAATCCAGAAAGTGTGTGTAGGCCTACAGTGCCAGACCATGTGGTCAAAGGCAGGAGGGCCAGGTGTTCAAAGTCAGCCTGAGATACATAACAAGATCCTGCCTCCAAAAAGGCAAATGGTGCTGGCACCATGTCTCCGTAGGTAAGCATGCCTGCCACAAAACCTGACACTCTGAGTGTGTCTATCCGAGATCACACGGAAGAAAGAGAACTGACTCCTTAAAGTGATCCTCCGCCTACCATACGTGCACTAAGGCACACGCGTGTGTACTCACAAATAACAAATAGAAATAAAGGTATAAAATAAACACTTTAATTAAAAAAAATAAAAACAAAACAAATAAAACTCCCCAAGCAAATAATGAAACATCTAAGTAAAATTGGAAGGAACAGAGGTCCCGGCTACCTAAATGAAATCAGAGCTGGAGAGATGGCTCAACAATTAGGAGTTTGGTTCCCAGAATCCTCTTCGGGCTGCTTTCAGCTGCCTGTAATGCCAGCGCCAGGAGGTCACATTCCCTCTTCTGACCTCTGTGGACCCCTGCATCCAGGTGTGCACAGGCATACACATACACATGGCTGAAAAAAATCAGAAATAGGATTTATTACGATACTCTTGTTTCCTGTCCCTCAAGTGATGTTAATTTTTTAATTGAAAACACTATTTTGGGGACTGATGGCTCCTAACTTTTTTTTCTTTTTCTACTTTTTTCTTGTGCATCATAGAAAGGACAAAGGAATAGCTTCAGTGATTTTGGTACTATAGGAGTTTGTTTGCACAGCAATTTTATTTCTTTGCAGCTTTCTTCAGTGTGGCTGTAGGACCCATGTAGGAAAATTACCTCTGCCCCAAGAGCTAAGCACGATGGAATTCTTCAACAGTTGAGCCAAATGCTCTTCAAGCTCTGGTGTGGCTCAGAACTACCTAGGGAACTTGTTAAAAATAGAGATGCCTAGGCCCCTTGCACAGACTCAGAGCCAGCAAATTGGGTATGTTTTTTAATGAACTCCCTGGATGACCTTCCAACCGGCCAGAGACTGAAAATCAGTGCTGTTTACAGAGCCCAGAATTCTGTGAACTTTGCCATGCTGCTGGGCCCACCTGGCTAGGCAATCTTGCTCCTTTAAGATCTGCTTACTAAGAGACTTCGAAGACAAGTCAGTGGGCCTCTTTGTTAGGGTTTCTGTTGCCAGGAAGAGACAACATGACCATGGCAACACTTTTTTTATTTTCTGCTTTTGTTTTATTATGATTTTTTTATTTTTTTGATTATTATAATTTATTTACTTTGTATCCTAGCTATAGACCCCTCCCTCATCCCCTCCCAACCCCACCTTCCCTCCTTCTTCTCCTATACCCCTCCCCCAGTCCACTGATAGGGGATGTCCTACTCCCCTTCTATCTGAGCCTAGTCTAACAGGTCTCATAAGGACTGGCTGCATTGTCTTCCTCTGTGGTCTGGTATAGCTGCACTCCCCTCAGGGGGAGGTCATCAAAGAGCCAGCCCCTGAGTTCATGTCAGAGACAGTCCCTGCTTCCCTTACTAGGGAACCTACTTGGAGACTGAGCTGCCATGGGCTATATATTGCAGGGGTTCTAGGTTATCTCCATGCATGGTCCTTGTTTGGAGTATTGGTCTCAGAAAAGACCCTGTGTTCAGATTTTTTTGTTCTGTTGTCTCCTCGTGGAGCTCCTGTCCCCTCCAGCTCTTTCTATCTCCCCCTTCTTTCAAAAAATTCCCTTCACTCTGTCCAAAATTTGGCTATGGATTTCAGCATCTGCTTTGATACCCTGCTGGGTAGAGTCTTTCAGAGGCCCTCTGTGGTAGGCTCCTGTTGTGTTCCCTTTTTTCTCCTGCTTCCGATGTCTATCCTGTTCGCTTTCTGAGTGAGAATTGAGCCACTTGGAATAGTGCGACCTCAAGATCCAAGTATACCACTCCTAGGCATATATCCAAAAGATGCTCAAGTAGACAACAAGGACATTTTCTCAAACATGTTTGTAGCAGCTTTATTTGTAATAGCCAGAATCTGGAAACAACCCAGATGTCCCTTAACAGAGGAATGGATTCAGAAATTGTGATACATTTTCACAATGGAATACTACTCAGCAATTAAAAACAAGGAAATCATGAAATTTGCAGGTGAATGGTGGGAAGTAGAAAAGATCATCCTGAGTGAGGTCTTTTTCCCAGAAGCAAAAAGACACACAAGGTATATACTCAACTTATAAGTGACTATTAGACATATAATATAAGATAAACATACTAAAATCTATAGTTCTAAAGAAGCTAAACAAGAAGGAGGACCCTATGGCAACTCTTATAAAGGAAAAAAAAATTAGTAAACCTTACAGCTTAGAGGTTTAGTCCAGGATCATCCTCGGGGGGAGCATGGTAGCATGCAAGCAGACATGGTACTGGAGCAGAGCAGAGAGTTCAACATTAGAATCAGCAGACAGCAGGAAAAGAGAATAACACCGGGCCTGGCCTGAGCATCTGAAACCTCAAAGCCCACCCCAGTGACCCACTTCCTCCAACAAAGCCACGCCTACTCCAACAAGGCCACACCTCCTAATAGTGCCCTTCTTATGGGCCTATGGGGGGCATTTTCATTCAGACCACCACAGTAGGTAAGAATGCTTGTAGTATAAGCATGAGGATCTAAGCTCAGCTCCTAGCATCCATTTAAAGAGCCCGGTGTGGTACTGTTCACCTGTCTGTAATTCCAGGAGCCCCTCCCCCCACTCCCTGCCCTGCAGTGTTGGGAACAGCATGGTGGTGGCAGGTGGAGACAAGAGGATCACTGGGGTTCTCTGGCCACCAGCCTTTCAGGGCCGTGAGAGACCTTGACTCAAAGGGAATAAGGTGGAGGATATCAGAACAAGACACCGAAGATCCTCCTGTGGTCACGTACGTATCACACACACCACAAACACATACACATACACACAGAGCATGCTGATCACTCATGGGAGGAGCCCACTTGACCCCTCCTCAGAACAATAAATGTTGGTCAGTAAATGCAAGAGTCCCCTCCCCCATGTCTTAGGGTTACCAGATTACCATTACGTAGTACATGTTAAACCCCAGGAAGGTAATTGTGTTTTTGTAAGATGTAAACACTTCCCCTGGGGCTGGGTAGAAAGGCATGTTAGGGTCTGGAATTGCTCTTATTCTCACTGTACATTCATCTTCCCAGGATGTCTGCCTGGATTGTGTCTACATGAGGCTCCTGGTTCAGCTATGTGGGCCAGAAGCCAGGCGTATGGCAGTGTGTGAGGCATGGGGATTGCCAAAGTTTGAAAGCAGCCTGGGGCACAGAGGTTCATACTGGTTTGGGTTATAGCATGAGAGCTCTAGGAAAAAACAAAAACAAAAAAGTGTGTTAGTTTGATCAGCATGTCTTTTCTTTCTCTTTTCCATTTTTACATATAAATGTATATACATACTATTAAGGCTATATATGTATATGTATATTATTATTATTATTTTACTCCAAGCAAACAGTGTCTTCCAGGACTAACGAACATAGGGACTCACAAAGACTATGGCAGTCTGCACAGACTTGTACAGGTTCAAGCAAGCACTAAGGGGTGGGATAAACATGGGCTCCCACCCCTAACCAAGAAGTTATCTTCCATCGATGCCTACTGCTAGAGGGGAAAATCGGTGTTCTCCAGTGGAGTCTCACTTTGAGTTAAGCATGTTTCAGGGCGGGCCCCATGTCCAGGAGCAGCTGGCCAACACAAGATGAACTCAACGTATTTTTGCCTCACTTTGCTTTATTTAGTCTCTTTCTTTTCCTTCCTTCCTTCCTTCCTTCCTTCCTTCCTTCCTTCCTTCCTTCCTTC
>NW_026590062.1:19124145-19142672 GCF_907164565.1 Psammomys obesus | reverse complement strand
TTCCTTCCTTCCTTCCTTCCTTCCTTCCTTCCTTCCTTCCTTCCTTCTTTCCTTCCTTTTATCTTATTGGTTTTTGCTTGTTTATTTTTATTTTCATTTTTGTGTTTTTAGTATGTTTCTTGTGTTTTGCTTTGTATATTTGTTTTTAAGAGAGAGAGAGAGAGAGAAAAGAATATAAAGTTGGGTAGAGATGGGGTCGGGAGGCTCTGGGAGAAATTGGAGGAGGGGAAACACAATCAAATATACTGCATATAATTTTTATTTCAATAAAAAGGGGAAAGGGTTTATTTTAAAAAGTGTGTGTGTGTATGTGTGTGTGTGTGTGTGTGTGTGTGGACAGTACTCACAAAGTCCACAAGAAGGCACCAGATTCTCTGAAGATGGAGTTTCAGGTATTTGTGAGCTGCCCGATGTGAGTGCTGAGAAAACAACTTGGGCTGTCTGCAAGAGCCATAGACCTCTTATCTGGTGGGCCATTTCTCCAGTTCTTGTTACTTAATTATGTGGATGTGGGTGGTGGGGAGGGTCTGTACACACAGGTGCCTGCTAAGCTAGAGGAGGGAGCTGGGTCACCTGGAACTGGACTTATCTTTAGTTGGGAGCCACCATGTATGGGTGCGGGAAACAGAACCGGTGTCCTCTGCTAGGGCAGCAAATGCTCTTAATTGCTGAGCCATGTCTCCAGCTCACGTATCTGTATGAATGTGTATATGTGCGAGTGCACCCTTGTTCCTGTGTGTGAGGACGCACCCCTGTGCCTGGGCGTGTGCACGCTGAGGCCAGGGGGCAACCTCATTTCTCATTGCGGTCTTTCACTGGGACTTGGGGCTGGCTGGTGAGCTCCAGGAATCCTCCTGTCTCCACTGTATCCACTGCTGCAGTGCCAACACTGCAAGCACACGCCACACCTGCTTTTTTTTTTTTCTTAAACATGGTTTCTGGAGATCACATGAAGGTCCTTATGCCGACACAGCTGGAGCTTTACTGACTCGGCTCGCTCCCAGCCCGGCTTTTGTTCTTTGCCAGTGTCTGTGAGAGAGGAGTCCACTAGACAGCCCTTGCTCTGCCACTTGCCACCTGCTGCTTGGAAAAATCAGAGGTGAAATCTCTGACAGCACCGTCAGCGTGAGTCAGCAGGCTGTTGTTCCGGCGCAACTTAATGAGGGGACTGAAGGGTGTAATTTGCTAGAACACGCATACTCTCCCTTAGAATAATTGCATCGCAGCCCACACACTTTTGGGGGCCCAGAATTCATCCTGAACCAAACACTTCTTTGCCGTCTTCTGTCTAAAGAACGACAGCTGCTCCATTGTCAGGGATGAGGGGGGGCGAGTGGAGGGGTTGGTGTGAACAGAAGAACAAATGATGGAGGGAAGCCGATGCTCCTGTGTCATTCATTACTCAAAGGTTTTCCCACCCCCTCTGCTGTGATGAGATGCCCATGAGATTCATTATTGTGGATTCTAATGCAAGCCAGAACAAGAGATAGCCCTAGTGATGTCTCTTCAGCCCCTTTCTCCAACAAGGCAGACCTGTATCTCCAACACCCTACCTCCAACAGGATTCTGAATCAAGGGATCGTTGGCTTCTTTTTGTGTCTCTGACATTAAATTATCAGAGATGTTCGTGGTGTGGTATGATGTTTGTGTGTGTGAATGCCCTTTTTTTGAAGGGGGGGTGAATCTTGGCTGTATTGGACTCACTTTGTAGACCAGGCTGGCTCCACTTGCCTCTGCCTTCTCAAGTGCTGGGATTACAGGCGTGTGCCACTGTACCTAGCTGTTAGTGCTCTACGGCTGTGAAGAGACAACAGGACCAAGACAACTCTTATATGAGGAAACCTTTACTCGGGGTGGGGGCTTGCTTACGGTTTCAGAGTCTTAGTCCATTATCAGCATGCTGGGGAACATGGTGGCATGCAAGGTGCTGGAGCAGTAAGCTGAGAACTGCATCTTGATCAGGCAAAGAGAGAGACACAAGGCCTGGCATGGGCATTTGAAATTCCAAGCCCACCCCCAGTACACCTCCTCCAAGGACATACATCTCCTAATGTTCCAAACGGTTCACCAACTGGAGACTAAGCATGCAAATATATGACCCTGGGGGGGGGGCATTCTCATTCAAACCATCACTCTGTGTGTGTGTGTGTGTGTGTGTGTATGTATTGTGTGTGTATGCATTGTGTATGTGTGTGTATGTGTGTGTGTATTATGTATGTATGTGTGTATGTATTGTGTGTGTGTGTGTGTGTGTGTGTTGGTGTGTGTGTGCAGTGTATGAACACATGGTTGGGGTGGGTGTTCTGTGCACACCCATGCACATGTGAAGACAGAGTTCATTCAGTATCCCACTCTATCACTCTCCATCTTTGTCCTAGTTAGCAGTGTGACACAGCCTGGAGCCATCTGAGAGGAAGTGGCTAGATCAAATTACATGTAGGCATGTCTGTGACTCCCAGATCCACTACGGGAGGCACCATTCCCTAGACAGGTGGTCTTGGATCATGTAAGAAAGCTGGGAGAGTATGAGCCTGAGAATAAGCCAGCAAGTAGCATCCTCCGTGGGCCTGGCATGCTGCTTTGATTGTGAAGTGAGTTCTTTAGTCAGAGTTCCATTGTGTGGAGTAGCAAGCAGATCTGCCTTCAGATTCCTGCTCTAAGTTCCTGCCCTGACTTCCCCCAACGAAGGAAACGTAATTCAATAAATCCTTTCCTCTCCTAAATTGCTTCTTGTCAGTGTTCATCAGGGCAACAGAAATAAATTAAAACATCCTTATTCTGTTACTCTGTCTTCATTCTAGTCCCCCAGGGATGTTTATCTAGTACCTGAATCTCCATCCACCTTCTGGTTTCCTGTTGGCATTTGATCCATCACTGATGAGTCTCTTCAGAAAGCATCTTTCCTGGGCACACAGCACAAAACTGTCCTAGAAGACTTATGTCAATATTGTTGATGGTGCCTTTTTGTGTGTACATATTTTAAAAGAGTGAGGTTAGATATGATGATATTTGTATGTGATTTCTTCCTCCACTTTGTACATAAAAAGATCTCTTGCAGCCTCAAGGGAAAGAATTGTGACCTTACAGTTTCTTCCACAGTTTCCTTCCTTTCCATTTAACTCTTTCATCTTCCGATAATATGTTTATCTTGGTAATATCCAACGACTTAACATGCCATTCTATTACCTAATGGATTTTAATATCTACTTTGTGTCTCTTTCAGAGTCTATTTCTTGTCTGTGTATGTGGCATATGTGTGAGTGTGCTTGTGTTTATGTCAGTGCACATGCATGTGTATGTACATATCCTTGTGAGGGGTCAGATGTCAACTTTGGGTATCTTCCTCAACCACCTTTCTTTCACCTTATTTCTTTTCAGACTGGCTCTCTTAACGAACTCTGATCTCATCAATTTGGCCAGAGGAGCTGGCCAACAAGCTACAGGGATTTACCTGCCTATCCCCTCCACCTGGGGCCATGCAGGAGGAATGGCAAAACAGTGTTAGAACTCATGGAATTCAGCCCACCAGTTAGCATAACCACAAAGGGTGTGCCTCGGAGAGCCAGAGCCCGAGGACTGTGCGTCCTGAGGACTTAATGCTGTTGGAGAGTTGTCTGCTTGTCTTCACGGTCACCACATCCTTATGAATTGTATGAAAACTCTATGGGGGCTTCCAGCCCCTCACCGGCAGTGTCTTTGGCATTCATAATAATGGTGCTTGATCCTTATCTAGCAGAGTACTGATTGGTCCAGTACTTTCAGGAAGAACTTAGAGACGTTAGATTGTTAGCAATGACCACACCCTTAGAAAGAATTTGGAGAAGTAGTTTGTTAGTAAGGTTAGGTTAAGATGTTTTTGTTGGTGGCTCTGATGTAGAAAATTTTAGGGAAGAATTTGGAGTTCAGAAAGGCACACTCTTAATAGCTGAGCTAGGGATTTTTTTTTTCAGTCAGGGAGCAAGAACAAAAGAAGTCCGATTAGCATTGTCTGAGGTGACTTTCTTGCTGATGCTGGGCTGGTGATCAAGATGATGCCTAATTTCTTGTACCCATTTTTGCCCTCGGCTTCCTGATATGATTTAACAAAAAAATTGTTAATGAGTATATGTGCACCTTGAGGATTTAAAGTAGAAATGACTTTTTTTATATGAAAGTTCAGATTTGTGGTTCTCTTAAGATTGTTGTAGGATTACTTTCTAAGATAAATAATAAAATAATTGTGGGTTTTTTTTTTTTTTTTGTAACCACAAATTGCAGCCTGCCAGTAAGAAAAGCTGGTTGAGAAAACTACCTTGTTTGTTTATGCTTTGTTAATCTATAACAGGTTGCTTAGTTATGAATGTATATGGGTTCCTGGGAATAATTTGTTTTCTTCACCTGTAATATGTAAAATGTTTTTCATGTAAAGGTAATGTACTATTTGATAGATTTTGTTGGGATATGTAAGCTGTGGGGGAAAAAAATAAAGTTGCTGGGGCTTACTTGTAGGAGTTTGCTCCAGCCACCAAATGTGTGTATGTGTGTGTTGATGTATATATATGTAAAGTTGGTTGGAGTTTTACTCCATCCACCCAATATTTGAATGTGTATGTATATATGAAAAATGGTTGGAGCTTTGTTACACCCACCAAATGTGTGTGTGTATGTATGTATGTATGTATGTATGTATGTATGTACATGTATTAGAACTTGTTGAAGCTTGCTTCATCCAACAAGTGTGTGTATATATGTATGTACATATGTGTATGTATGATTCTTTCTCCTTTTTGGGAGTACAGGCCTCAGTGAATCAAAGAGTTTTTCACCGGTCACAGGGTATATCAGCCCCAGTGAACCAATCTGGATTCCCTCAGATAAAAGTCTGCTGAGTGATCAGTCGCTGACTCTATGCCTCACCTCAGTTTACCCTAACCCGCCAAAGGTGGCCTTTGACACACCCTTCACTGTTAAGATTCTAGGCCAAGTGTTGTACCAATGAGCCCCTGGCTGGGTGATTCTAAGCAAGTGTGCTACTTAGCCCCTTACTAGGAAAGTCAAGGCAAAGACTCTACCACTGCGCCACACCCCAGCTCCTCACTGGGGGATTCCAGGCAGGAGCTCTACCACTGAGCCACACCCCAGCCCCTCACAGGGGGATTCCAGGCAGGTGCTCCACCACTGAGCCACACCCCAGCCCCTCACTGGGAGGTTCTAGGTAGGTGCTCTACTCCTGAGCCACACCCCAGCCCCTCACTGGGGATTCTAGGCAGGTGCTCTACCACTGAGCCACACCCCAGCCCCTCACTGGGGAATTCTAGGCAGGTGCTCTATCACTGAGTCACATCCCCAGCTCCTCACTGGGGATTCTAGACAGGGGCTCTACCACTCAGTCACATCCTCAGGCTTGCGTTCAGTTTCTTGAACCACCAAGTTAATTTCCCCCTCAAACCTTTACTATTTCCCCATGTAGTGGTTCTGTGCCATGTCTCCCAGAACTGTTTCTTTCTTGTCATTCAGAACTTGAGCCAACTGTCACCTTCTCCAATAGACTTGCATTGACCCCTAGACAACGCATCCCTACTTCCACCAGGCTGTCATTCTCTAAACCGACAGTGTTTTTCAATGACTCAGTAATAATTTATCATCTGATTTTTGAAGGTTTTTGTTCAGTGCTTGACATTCCACTTCTCTAAAATGTAATCTTTGTAGGAATAGTTTTGAAAATTGTTTTTTTTTTTTTTTTTTCTGAAAAATTTCACTTACACGAAAGTTAGAAGAGTGGCACACTAGTTTGCACGGCTGAAACTGTTAGTGTGGTGTCACATTATACATAGAGCTGTGTGCATAGACCTGTGCCAGGCACGCCTTTCCCCCAGCCTCCTGGAAGAAGTTACAGACAGCACAGTATTGCACTCTCAGTCCAGTCTCTTACATTTCCCAAGACCAACATTTCTCTCGCATCATGTCATCTCTCTTAGAACCTAAACACTTCATAATTTCATCTGTTATACAGTCCAACATTCTCTTAGTGTCCTAAAGTATCTTTTGAGTCACTTTGACACTCGCTCCTGACCTGGGATCCACTGTCTGCTGCGCCCTCCACTCAGCTCTGATGCCTCTTCAGTCTTTTGTTATTTACTTTGCCCGTTCAGTTCTCGTGGACTTGACTGTTTTGAAACGTATAAATTCTTCAAAGAGTTTGAGAAGCCATCTGTCCCGTACAGTGTGTGACACCTCCATGTTGCAGTAACTCACTCACTATTGGGGGGGGGGATGTGTGTGTGTGTGTGTGTCTGTGTGTGTGTGTGGTATTTGTGTGTGGAAGACACAAGTGAGTGATTGTGTGTATGTACACATACAGACCACAGGTTGACCTTGGGTGTCTTCCTTACTTTCCACCTTATAGACCAAGGCAGGGTCTTTCCCTGAACCTAGTGTTTGACCCTACCAGTTGGGCTAGTTAGTTAGCTTGCTGGCTTGCTTTAAGGATCTCCTGTCTGCCTAGTGAGCATTGGGATTACAGGGGGACACCTGTAACCCCCCTTTCTGAGTTCTATGTGCATTCTGGGAATCCAAACTCTGGGGCTCATATTTGCAGAGCAAGCGATTTCTCTGTTCATCCATCTCCCAGACCTGCTCATTCTCTCTTTATGTATATTCCTGTGGTGTATGTGTGTGTACATACACACACACAGTTTCCCTGTTAATAAGTTTCAGATAGAATGGCATTTCACTCCTAAATATCTTATCTTTTGTTTCTTAAGAATAATGATGTTTCTCTCATGTGACACAAATGATGTCCTCTATCTTAAGAAACCTAATGATTTCATAATTTCATCTATTATACATTCCAAATTCCTCTAAGTGTCCTAAAAATATCTTTTCTGTCAGTTTTATTTTCCTGCCTGATCTGCTAATGGCCACATTCTGCCCTTGGTTGTGATGTCTCTTAAGCAAGACTGGTGGACCCATGAACTCGAAGGATCTGCCTGTCTGTGTTCCCAGCACTAGGATTAGTGGTGCACACCACCACACTCAGCTTTTCACATGGGTCCTGAGGGATCTGAACTCTGGTCCTTGTGTTTGATCTGCTAACATGTTACTGACTGAGCCATTTCCCCAAGCCCTATTGATTCAATACAGGGTCTTTGCTCTGTGGCTTAGGCTGGCCTCAAATTCACTATGCTCTTTCCTGGGCAGTCAGAGAGGAGAATGCCATCAGGCTCATGTGTGAAGCTACTGTTTAAACTGTGTGTCGTGAACTCTGTATGGCATGAGAGCTACAAGAAATTTAAAATACAGGATAGTGAGATGGCTCAGCAGGTAAAGACTCCTGGCACCAAGCCTGAGTTTAAGTCCTGTGACCTCTGTGGTGGTAGTAAAGAGAGAACCAATTCCCAAAAGCTGTCCTCTGACTTCTAATGTATGCCAACACACACACACACACACGCACACGCACTCACATATGCACATATGCATATGTGTACACTAAAAGTCCATGCTAAAAGTGACTCAGTGGGCTATAAAATCCTGTGACAGTTCGTTTTTTAAAAAATATTTTATTTTCTTTTATCTGTATGAATGTTCTGTCTTCATGTATGTCTGTGTACCGTGTGCATGCCCAGGGCCTGTGATGGCCAGAAGAAGGTGTTGTTTTCCATGGAACTGAAGTTACAGACAGTTGTAAACCATCTGGGCTCAGGGCAAAGAACTTGGGTCCTCTGAAAGAGTGCTCTTAACCACTGAGCCCTCTCTCAAACCCTTCTTAAAAATTAAAGTCATCATCATCATTACCATCATCATGATTATCATTGAAGGGATATACAGGTGCCACAGCACATATGTGGAGTGGAGGCTAACTTACAGAAATTGGTTCTCTCCTTCCACCATGTAGGCACCAGGGATTGAAATCAGATCATCAGGCTTGATAGTAAACCCCTTTTATTTCCTCATAACAATGACCTTTCACATGTGAGTCAAACTTGGTCCCTGGGAAAAGCTTTAGAACTGTCTCCTTCCAAAGATGAGACTCCCAACTACTTTCTGTTTATGATTTGCCATAAAACTGGCACCTTGACATCTTCAAATCCAGAACTGAAGAACCTGGGAACTGTTTGAAGTGTCTTAATCTAAATGTTCTTCCATGGCCTTGATGTAGGGCTAGATGCAGCATAAAGGAACCAGTGCCTGTCTGAAGTGTTTTTTCACTTGAAATTTTTTAGAGGTAAATTGTACCTATTTATGAAGGACCCCACTTTTACAATGACTGGACTGGGGGACCTCGAGGCTCTGGTTCCCTGAGTATTAGCCTGTAGAGAGCATTTCAAAGATACTGAATGGCAAGATCCTCTTTAGAGCCATGAGGAAACTTCATGCAACAATGTCTGGGAAGGCTCCATTTTACACAGCTCTTCAGGGATCTTGGGCTATAATGTAGAATAAATTGTGTATTTCTGCCTCTTTCAGAAGGCACACAGAAGCTATAGAAATAATATTTTAAAAATATACTTTAGAGGGTTAGAGAGATGGCTCAGTGGTTAAGAGTACTGGCTGATCTACCAGAGGGCCCGGGGGTCAATTCTCAGGGCCCACATAGTGGCTCACAACTGTCTGTAACTTTAGTCCCTGCCTGCCCAGTGTCCTCTTCTTACCTCCATGGGAACCAGTCATGCTTGTGGCTCCCAGACACACATTTAGGCAGAGTATCCACACACACAAAATTAAAAACAAACAAAAAAGATAAAAATCTTAAAAGATGTATTTTAGGGGATGGTGATCTCGCTCAGCGGGTAAAGGTGCTTGTAGCCAAGTACCCCTCTCCAAAGCCCACAGAGTAGAAGGAGAGAGCAGAGCCCTAAAATTTTGTTCTCTGACCTTCACATGTATGCCATGGTATGTACAGACACATACACATGCACATAAATAAATAAATATGATAAAATTACCTGAAACCAGGCACGGTGGTACACACCTGTAATCCCAGCACTGGGGGAGGCAGAGGCAGGCTGATTGTTATAAGTTTGAGGCTAGCCTGGTCTACAAAGCAAGTCCAGGACAGCCAAGGCTACACAGAGAAACCCTGTCTCAAAAACCAAAAGCCAAACTAAAACAAAAAACCAAAATTATTTGAAATATATTTAGAATATCTTTTTTATGTAATATTGTATAGAAAACACACACACACAGAGAGACAGAGAGACAGGGAGCGAATAGTTAGCAATATCCCATAACTATAATGTAAATTATATATAACCCATACATATGCCCGAGTTACATGGATTAAAGCCCAGGGCCTTGTATGCTACCACTAAGCTATATTCTCAATTCCTGGATACTTTAATTTTTTAGTAATATTTATCTTTTAATATAAACACATGTATATGTGTGTGCATGTATGTACATGTATGTGTGTATACCATTTAATAAACTTATATAAAATAAAACTAATATAATTCCATAGTAATAGAATAAAATCAAGGGACTAGAGAGATGGCTCAACAGTTAAGAGTATGTGACCCACATCAGGAAACTCACAACTCCTTGTGCCTCCACTCCTGGGGTAGCCAACGCCATCTTCTGACCTCTGAGGGCACCTGCACAAATATATGTATGTACCCACACACAGGCACATACATGCACATAATTTTTAAAAATTAATAACACAGAAACAGATCACAAACAGAGTAGCTGGAAAAGGCTTGTCACATGAGTATAAAGATTCTTTCCTTTGGAGACCATTTAATTTTCCAATGATCTCAAGATCCAGCACTTCGCCAGGGCTGGATGCAAAGCGAAAACAGGGAGGCTAGATACAAAATGAAAACCATCGACTTTGTGCTCCTGGATCTCATGGTTTAGTGGAAGAGGCTGACTCTAGGTCAACAGAAATCCTTCAAGTTGCTAAGTGAGATGTCAGGGCTGCGAGGAGCTTGAGGGAACAGAGAAGGAGGGTGGAGTCTGGTTGGGAGATGCTTTCGAGTGCCACATGCTACTCTGATTGTGTCCGGAGGGATGAAGAGTCATAGAGAGGCAGGGGAGGAAGCAAGGGCATAGCATCGGGATGCTGTGATATAAGGGGGAGAGGCAACAACAGGCAGCATCTGAGAGAAGCAGTTAAGTGCCTGTGGAAGGTGGAGCATGAGGCTGAAGAAGGAAAGGTCTGGTCGATGCAGAAGGTCAAGTTCCTGGATCTGGTCATTGTTCGAAGAGAGTGGAGCTAGATGTGTTTAGCTTTGCCCCTTTGCTTACTCCATGAAAAGTAGGTGGTAGCTATGTTAGTTATTTTTCTATTGCTGTGATAAGACACCATGGACAAGATGACTTGCAGAAAAAAAAGAGGCAATCTGGTGCTTAAGGTTTCAGAGGGTGAGTACATGACCGTCATGACAGGAGCATGTCAGCAAGCACAGATTGGAGCAGTATCCAAGAGCTCACATCTTGAGGCGAAACCACAAGGGACAGGGAGAACACTGAGAATGGCATGGCTTTTGAAATCTCGAAGCCCACGCCCCATGACACACCTCCTCCAACAAAGCCAACAACTAGAGACCCAATAATCAAATGCTCAAACTTTCTATCACGGTAGGGCACTAGTAAGAAGTGAAGTGAAGGGACCCGGTGACCAGTGGCTACAGGTGCCCAGCTGAGGAATGATAATCACAAAGCACGAAAAGGAAGGGCCACTTTTATGAATCAAGAAGTAAATACAGCAGGAATTGGGATGATTTGATGTCACTGGGAGTCACAGGGCAGGTGAGGACAAGGAATCTTGAGATTTGAGATTCTGTCTTGGACATCTGGATGGATGAGTGTTCTCCAGAGAGGCAGGAAAAGCTGCAACAACAACAAAAACAGTTATCTATGGAGGAGACCAAGGATGATGCTTGTGACATGTTCCCTCGAATATATTAGATCTAAGTCCATCCTGAGAGGGTCCAGCTAGGCAAAGCCTTCTATGTGCTTTGCCCAACTGCTTAGAAGAATGGACACCAACATGAAGTGCTTCTTGTTAGATGGAGGTGAAGTTAGAGCTGGGAAGTTCCAGGAGTCTGGGGTTGGGCTCCTGCCTGCCTTCATCATGTGCGTGCTTTCTCAAAGCTCAAAGGATTATATTTTTGTTCTAATGCAGCATGCATTTTTCATACTTCAAGCATGTGCACAGACAGGTGTAATGTAGTTTATGCTTGACATTGTTGTGTGTGTGTGCTTTGGGCACGTGTGTGTGCAGATGCATGAACATATGTGTGTCTGTCCATTGCAGGCCAAAGGGCAACATGTATGTTTCCTCCTGGGACAGGATTCTCACCTAACCCAGGATTTACTGATTTGGCTGAGCTAGCTGGCAAAACCACCAGAAATTTCTCCTGGCTCTACTTCCCAGCTCTAGAATTATACATGCTGTTATACCCATCCCTTTATTTATTTCTACATATTTATTTGTTTTTATATATTTTAATGGTTAGTTAGTATGGTCATCTTGACAGGATATAGAATCACCTAGGAGACCATGCCTTTGAGGGAATATCTATATTGAGTTAACTAAGAAGGGAAGAGCCAACCACCAATGTGGGTGGCGCCATTCCCTTGGCCAGGAATAAAGAAGAGAAGACAAGATGAGCAGCATGGTTCATCTTCCTCTGCTTCCTGACTGTGGATGCCATGGACTGGCTGCCTTACACTCCCATCACCGCAGCTTTTCTACCATAATAGACAGCGCTCTCAATCTGTGAGCACAAGAACCCCTCCCTTTTTTTTGTCAGAGTAGTTTATCACAGACAGGAAATTTTCTAAGCACACATCAAATCGAAAAGCCTCATGACCATAAAATTTCACTTTTAGAAATTCCACCCAGTTTAAAACACATCCTTATGTGTATTGAAAGCCATGAAGAATGATAGTCTTGACAGCATTACTCAGACAACATATGCCACCAATAATGGAGTCATAACTCAAGTACGTGAAATTTTTAAAAAGATCTCACAAACCCAAAGGAAAAGAAGCAACAGAAATCCGGAGATAAAATGTAGACAGTCACCGGTACAAGAGAAGATGCCTGGATGACTGATAAGCATTTGAAAAGGTGCTAATGTCATTAGTCACCAGAGAAATGCAAAGTAAATCAATATTCAAAAACTTCCTACATCCATCTGAATGGTTAAAAGCAAAGAAGGCACGCCTGGGAGATGATTCAGTTGTAGAACACATGTTGGGCAAGCATGAGGATCTGAATATAGACTGCCAGCATCACCGTAAGAAGCCCATGTGTGCTGCTGCATGCCTGCAATGCTGTGCCAGGGACACAGAGGCAACAGGGTCTCCAGGACGCACTGGCCAGTCAGGTTCACTGAGAGAAACACCCAGTGTTAACCCCTGGCCTTTACATGAATGTACACACACACACACACACACACACTCATGGAACAAATATGAAGGTGCTCTCTGAGATTCTGCTGCCAGCAGAGGCTAGGCACAATCACAGCTCTCACCCATTGCCGGTGGGGGTAAAGCTTTTGGGACACTGTTGGGTGCTTTCTCATGTTTCAATATTTAAATACATGTGATCTCCACATCCCAGGAGTTCTGCTAGTATACGCTCTTAAAGGAAATGTGGACGGGCCTGAAGATGTCCATGTGTTTGCTGGAAACCCTGGGACCGTCCCAGTACTATATAATCTGGGCTTGGTGATGCATGCCTATAATCCTAGCAATTGGAAGGTAGAGGCAAGAGGATCAGTAGGTCAAGGTCATCCTTGGCTTCACAGCAAGTTGGCAGTTGGAAAAACTGGCCTGGGTGCAGGAAGCTTAGTCTCAAAAGAAAAAAAAAATAAAGAGAGAGAAAAAAAGAAAGAAAGAAAAAGAAGGAAAAATAAAGGTATAGGAACATTCCTCAAAAGGCATCATGACACTTTGCGGTGTGACATCTGTGACCTAACACAGAAAATGCAACGGAGAAGGGGATTCAATGGGAGCAGTTTGTGATCAACTGGAGACATCTACTTGGACAGGAAAGAACACAAAGGCTGTGAGAACATGAGGCAAATGAGAAGGTATTCATATCAAAACAGACAGGAAACAGTGAGATGGGAAGTGATTAAGGAATATACCTGCAAAAGACTTAATTCCAGTAATATACTTCCTCCAGCTCAGCTTTCCTGACTGAGTTTCCAGAACCTTCCCAAATAGCCCCATCATCTGAGGACCAAGCATTTAACACACAAGCCTATAAGGGGAATGTTTCATATTTAAATTAGGGTAGTCACAGTAGAAGTTCCTAGAAGTCTGAAAGGGATTCCCCAAGCCCATTAGTGAAAATCATGACATAGACATTGTGGGAAAACTTTGTATCTTAGTCACTTTTCCTATTGCCGTGATAAAATACCCTGGGAAAAACTACTTATGGAAAATAGGGTTTATTTTGACTCACAGTTTAAGGTACAGTCAGTCATGGAAGGGAAGTCAAGACAGGAGAAGCCAGAGGAAAAAAATGATAAATACGGCTCTCACCTCATGGTCTCCATTTTACACAGACCTGGGTGCCCTGTAGGAAATGTCCTATCCACAATTATGATAAGTCTTTCCGCATCAATTAATGTCCTCAACATACTGACTCTTGGACATGTCCTGATGCACATCTGCCAGGTGATTCTAGATCCTGTCAAGTTGTCATCAGATGCTATGACACAGAAGTGAACAAGTCAGACCAACAGACAACCACCCAGCTGACCTTCATAGAATGTTGAAAAGTGCCAAGGTTAAAAGGTGCATAAAGGGTGATTCCATTGATCTAAGACAGTTAGGGAGTCCAGCAATAGAGGGAATAAGGAAATGTAGGGAGATGTAAGAAAAAGCAAGCCTGTTTACAGAACACTCTCTCCTTGAAATTTACCCCCTTTCCTGTGAATCCTCTTATTTTCACAAACTCTCTTGATTACATATATTTATGTTGTACAGATTGATCATTTGATGATATAAACTCCATGCAGCAAGCAAATTCTGTATGGCTTCCAAACATAATGGTGCATGCCTTTTACTCCAGCTCCTTGTGAAATTGAGGCAGGGGGATTTTGATGTCAAGGCCAGCTTGGGATATATAGCAAAACCCTTAAGAAACTATTAAAACCAGGGCATGGGGACAACTCATCTATACAGTGCAGGCCTAAAGATCTAAGTTTGTATCCTTGGAACCCATATAAAAGCTGGGCATGATGACACCCTATCTATCATTTATATATTATCTGCCTATCTACCTATCTATCTATCATCTATCTATCTATCTATCTATCTATCTATCTATCTATCTATCTATCTTCCATCATGTCATTCTATGTAGTCTATCATCTATTCATCCGTATTCCTTTATGCCTATTATCTATTAACATGTTTAGCATACATATATAATCTAGAGACGAGTAAGTGGCTGGATGCCTAGAGGATAGATGAATACATAAATGCATACACGAGTAGATGAATAGTTGCATAGATAGTAGATAGGAGATATTATATAGAGGTCACACAGAGAGATTGAGTTATAGAGACAGAGAAATCAGTCCATGGAGTTCTCTGGCCAGGCAGTCTAGCCAAATCAGTGAGCTCTGGGTTTAGCAAAAAGAGCCTGTCTCAAGAAATAAGGTGGAAAGAGACTAAGGAAAATACTTGATGTCACCCTCTGGCCTTCACACAAAAAATACAGAGGGACCATCTCAAGTCTGGGCCATTAAGCAGGGTAGAAAGAACAACATGAGATGGTGTACAGTGGGCAGTTAACCTCCTTCTCATCTCCTAATTTGAGAAATTCCTCAAGTGTCGCAGCCTCAAATTGAATAATTTTCCAATTTCCTCCTTAAGGTAATTTTTTAAACTACTGAGTTTTATAGGCTGGAGCATGTGAGGCGCTGACTACTGTATGTCTTTTTAATTAGATCCTCTACATGATAATTAAAATTTCGCTCTGCATCCCAGCTATTCTTAAGCTCTGCAGTGGTGCTCCTCTGGCTGGCAGTGAGCTGACCATCTGGAGGCAGTAAAACATCTTAACCTTAAAATTCGAACTATCAGTTAGAGATACCACTGATGAGAATTACTCATCACTGCTTTAATGGGGGGAAATGCCAGGGTTCCATCCTTCATTCTGTCTCATCAAGAAACTGCAGAGTCTCACAGTTGGAAGAAGGCCTCAGGAAGTCAAATGGGCCTTCTTCCTTGATGTCTGCAAAACAGTCATGAGTCGCGACCTCCTTTCCTCTCCCCTCTGAGGGCCTTGGGGCCCATGGAATTTCAGGGGAGAAATTCTAAGTCTGTTCTTGAAAACATCTATTTATTTATTTATTTAATTTGTGAGTTGGAGACAAAGCTCCAAAGCCTCGGAAGTGTGTGAGGGAAAGTGAGACTGGTTGGAAGCTTAGAGATAATTGGAGGAGAGAGGAGGGCATATGAGGAAGACATTGAGTGAGAACAAATTATGAAAGAGAGAAGCCAGGATGCAAACATGGGTGGGTGAAGAAGGAAACCATTGATGTGTTACCCAAGAATTCTTACAATGGAGCCCAGCATAGTGGCTCGTGGTGATAATCTTAATGCTTGGTGTGGAGAAAAGACTATTATAAGAGACCAGAATATGGAGCAGAGGTCCCCCATTTCTACAAGGTGGTCCAGGAATCTCAACCTGCTAGCCAAAGAATGCTGTCGCTTGTCACCAGAGCTTCAGCTCTGAGTGCTCTGACTGGAGCTTCACTCTGCTCACCCAGCCCTGTGAGGACAGACACATGCCCTTCTGCTCATGCCTGGCTTTTCTGTGGGATCTGAAAGCAGGTTGCTGTGCTTACACGGTGCCCTGCTTTCCTTTCCATCGCTGAGATAAAAATACTAACAGAAAGCAACTTAAAGGAGAAAGGGTTTGTTCTGGTTTGCAGCTCCAGGGTGATAGAGTCCATCATGTTGGGGAGGACACGGCTGCAGACAAAGGTAGCATGGTGACAGGAACAGGAAGCTGGCTGATCACATGGCACCTATACCCAGGAAGCAGAGAGTGAGGACAGGAAGTGGATCCAGGCTATCCAACCTTCAGCCTGAGTGATACACTTCCTCCAGCAAGGCTCTGTCTCCTAAAGGTTCCACACAACTGCCGCCAACTGGGGACCTAACTCTACAAACCCATGAGTATGTGGAAGACACTTCTCATTCAAACCATAGCCTGTAGTAAGTGCTGTACCAAATGACCATCTTTCCAGCTTTGCAGCTGGTATTTCCTGGCCTCTGAGCTTGGCCCTCCATGTTCAGGCCTGTATTTTTCCATTTATGAGTATTAGTTCTTTGTCTTGTCCAGGCCACAGAATGCCTGACAGAAGTGAGTTAAGGGAGGAGAGGTTTACTTTGTCTCACAGTTTCAGGGGCTCAGGACCTTGTGGTGGGAAAGGCGTGGAGGCTGGAGTGCTTTGGCAAGGGAAGCTTGGAGTTGTTTAGCTACACCACTGGAGCAGACAAGAAGTGGAGAAAGCATAGGCAGGAACTGAAAAGGGATACCACCTTCCAGGCCCACTCCCAGCAGCTTATTTCTGCTGGCTAGATCACAGTTTTATAGGTTGTAGAACCTTCCAATACCACACCACCAGGTGGGGACTGAGTGTTCAAGCACATGAGCCCGTAGCAGTGACCTTTATTATCCTTATTTTACTGGTCTGTAAGTTTCTGAGTTTATCTACAGAGTTTCTGGAGCACCCTGAGGCAGTAAGAGTACCTGCTATTGTTTGTGTGTGTGTGTGTTGCATACATGTGTTTATTTTAATGTGTGTGCATGTACACAGCTGTATGTGTGCGTGTAGAGAGCAGAAGCCTAAGCTGGATGTCTTCCCCTATCATCCGGCACTTTAACTTTTGAGAGAGATTCTCTCACTGATAGTTGACCTCATCAATTCAGCAAGAATGGCGGCTAGTGAGTTCCAGGAATCCTTGTCTCCACCCTATCACGCACGACTTTCTATGTAGGTGTTACGGGTCTGAACTCAGTAGGCAGTTTACCTATTGTGTTAGCTCCCTAGGCTGTGGGGCTTCTTGTCTGTGGAGTTTTGAGATGTACACCCGTTCAAGGTCAGGGCGAAGCCTCCTCATTAAACCACTGGGAAGCACTCTACCGAATGTTCTTCTTCATGGACACTGGCTTCTCTGGCATTTTCTCCCTGACCCCTGAGCTCCGCAGCACAGGAGTGTTTTGCAACAGAACCGATTATGTCTGGAGAAAGGCTGTGACCAGGAGTCCTGCCGGACTTAATCATTTATAAGCAAGGAGCTGCTGGTGTGTGATACAGCGACCTTGGGTTGCCACTCCCCCAGTTCCCAGTGGAGCACTGGAGAGACCTCTTGAACCATTTCTCCTCATTTTCTCTGTGTGGCACCTTGGGAGGATGCTGGCAGCACAGACAGCCAGACAACTCAGTTGGGCTCCCCATCCCTACTTTTTCCCTTTTGAGTTTCCAGTTGTCTGAAAAGTGTCTTTACCTTCCCACACTTCTTCCCATCCAAACTTGATCCAGGGGATTAATTTAATTAGAATAAACTGCAGGTCTCTGAATATGTTAATCCTCTTCTCAAAGGCTGATGTTTCTACATCCTGCTGTCTTTTATAGCTCTGCTGAGTGCAATGAGCCCTAGCCAGAAGCTGGGGTAGGAAACAGATATCTTCCTCGTTGCTCCGAGCCGGGCTCATTTGTTTGGTAGCAGGGCTGCTCCCGTTGATGAGGATAAATGGGCCATGATTGCTGACCCACAACCTGTGGTTTCTTCAGGCCCCTCCTCCAATGAGTACATCCTTTATTTGATTAAGGAGGGTGGCCATGAAGGAATGAGGCATGGTTTCCTTTCTTCTAAATATGTGGGTGTCAGGCAGATTCTTCATTTTCTGGACTCGGAAGGATGAATATTGGCTTGGGTCAAGGGATGTCTAATTCATTACCTGTGAGACAATAATAGCCTCATCTAGGTCCTGGTGGGAGTTGTAGGTGTCTAATAACTTCCTAGAATGTTCTTTACTTTCTTCTCAGTTTCCCTTTGTTCCTGCCTGACATGCACAGAAAGTCAGATTTGAAAGAAAGCGAAGAAGCTTCTAGACCACAGAACTTCCACAAGGCACCACTTCCCTCACCACTGCGCCGTCCCGCCTTCCCACTGGGTAGTAGTTTGGTTGAGAAAATGACCCCCAAAAGCTCATGTACTTGAACCCTCGATCTGCAATTGGTGATGCCTTTTGAAAAGGCTTTAGACCTTTAAGAGAGTGCTGTCTCAGGGGAATTATGTCACTGTGGGTGGACTTTAAAGGTGTCTAGCACGCCCCCTGTTCTCTCTCTGTTTCCTGTGTGTAGATGAGAATAGGATCAGTCTGCTTCTCTCTCCTCCCACTCTGCCTTCTGCATCGTTATGGACTCTGTCCCTCTGCAACCATAAGCTAAAATAAAGCCTTTCTCCTTCCAGTTGCTTTTGGTGTTTATATTTTGTCACAGTAACAGAAAGCTAACACACACACACACACACACACACACACACACACACACACACACACA
>NW_026590062.1:19097583-19124135 GCF_907164565.1 Psammomys obesus | reverse complement strand
ACACACACACACACACACACACACACACACACACACACACACACACACAGAACTTGAATCCACCATGACCCACAGTAGCCATCACCCGAAGCCCAGGCTTCGGGTTCACATTACCTTCTAGAGACAAATAGCTTCTGATCATTACTAACACTATTCGTTTTCACAGTCAAGTCACTCCCCACTGCCAACTCTATCTGTGGGGAGCAGGGTCCTCCGCTTCATACTAGGAAGCCCTGGGGACTCAGAGTGGTGAAAGTAAGTCAGTTTATCTAGAAACTTTCCAGGTTGGGTGCCAACCCAGACAAAAGAGTAGACATGCCAACAAGGCCGAAAACAGTCATGTTTATACCTCTAAGTACAAATCTCTCCTCCCTCGTCCTCTTTGGCTGCATACTGGGGAGGTACAATTGTTCTCAGTTACCTAGGTTTCATTCACCCCCAGTTATTGCTCATGTCCTGCTTAACATATTTTTTCTTTTTGAGACAAGGTCTCTCTGTATAGACTTGGCTATCCTAGACTCACTCTTTAGACCAGGGTGGCCTGCCTCTACTTCCCTTAGTGCTGGGATTACAGGTATGTGCCATTGTGCTGCTTTACAGATTTTTGGTCTTGTAGATTTTCTATTGTGAGAGTTCTATGCACATAACTGCCTGAGCACCTGCATTAATCCCTCGCTGCCATTAACCATAGATTTAAATATATGGTATCCAATGGTCAGCTGCTGGGGCGAGGGACCCTGTTGTCTCCTGTGTAGCTAAACTAAAGCTCATACTTATCTAAGGAACTTTTGAATTAAAAAATGACTATCATATTTTGTTTCTCACACATAGAAGAATAGTATTCCTATCCAAATATTAAAAAATACTCTTATGGCTCAACGAAGTAATAAATGGTTTATTGAAAATCAGAAATAAGGTGAGATGTGTTGGCCTAGACCTGCAATCCCAGAACTATGAAGGCTAAGCCGGGGGTAGCAAAAGGTTGAAAACAGCCTGGACTATGTAATGAGACCTATTCTAAGACAAAAACAAAGGAAGGGAAGAAGGAAGGAGATCTTTGAATGACCTAAAAACACAGGAGTGTTTGTTTTCATTATCAGACAAAATGAAAATGAGCCAGGCATGGTGGTTGGTCTTTGTAATCCTGTACTGGGTAGATTTCTGTCAGCTAGATACAAGCTAAAGTCATCTGAGAGGAGGGAGGCGCTATTGAGAAAATGCCTTTAAGAGGTCAGGATGCACACAAGCTTGTTTGCCATTTTCTTAGTGATTGACTGAGGGGTGGGGGGGCATTGTAGGTGTGGCCATCCCTGGGCTTGAGGTCCTGGGTTCTATCAGAAAGGAGACTGAGCAAGCCATAAGGAGCGAGCTAGTAAGCAGCACTCCTCCAGAACTTCTGTATCAGCTCTTGCCTCCAGGTTCCTGCCCTGACTTCCTTCAATGATGGGCTACAAAATGGAAGTGCAAGCCAAATATACCCTGTGCTCCCTAACTGCTTTTTTGTTATGGTGTTTCATCATAGCAATAGAAACCCTAACTACAGAAAAAGTCCCAAAACATAGTAGGCTGAGTAGAAAGCTTGCTTTAAGTTCAAGGCTAGCCTGGGCTACAAAATGAGATCCATTCTAAAAACTACACTGACAACAAACCCACATAAAGGGGCTACTTTTTACCCACAACAATGGCTAAAATTTAAAAACAAACAAATAAACAAACGAGTCATATTGGCAAAGATGTGGAATCGTTTGGTGTTTACAATGTCTTACTGCAGTCACATGCCTACGTAGGAACTCACGACACACAAAAACATGTTTAAATAAAGGTTTTCCAGGATAGCAAGATGGGTCAGTGAGAAACAGTGCTACACACTGCCTGGCAACACAAGTTGGATTCCCAGGACCCCATGGTGGAAGGCGAGAACTGATCCCCTTAAGTGGTCCTCTGACTTCTATGTGCATAACAGAGTACATGAAAACATGCACACATGTGTATGTGCGACACGCACACAGATTTATGCACGGAGTATATGCATATATGCACACACGTATTCGGTTACACACACACACACAAATACACACATATGAGTAAGATGTGAAAAAAACATTTAGAACAAAAAAAGGCTTGTCCATGAATATTCTCAGCAGTTTTACTCATAGCAGCAAAACAGAAATCTCTAAGGTCCCCCACATGACACTTAGGAGCAGGGACTGCTGCTACATATCTGTAACCTTAGTTCCTCCAGAGGCTGAGGGAGGAGGGTCATAAATTCAAGGCCTGCCTGGGCAAACTAGTGGGACCCTGTCTTAAACAACAAGAGGCCCAGGGAGATAGTTCAGTGGCAGAGCATCACTTTCAGCAGTATAAAAAATCGATTAAAGGATTAAGTCTTAGTAAAGAAACCGGACTGTGTCCATGTAATAGAATATTTTTTGAAATCAGAGAACAATGAATGAATTATTGATATATGCCACAACATGAATTAATATCAAAACAGTTGTTTTGGGCAGAAGGAAAAGAGTACATATTGTATAATTTTATTTGTATGCAAAGCAAATCAGTTCATTTCTGGGAAGATCGGGTTCCAAGGGTGCCGAAGAGAACTTTCCGGAGTCATGGATATTGTCCGTCTTTCCCAGGGGTAGATGTTACAAAACTACAGCAGTTCTCTTTCATGGCGTTGACAAAATGCCTGAGAAAAGTACTTTAAGAAAGGGAAGTTCTTGTTGGCTCACAGTTTGAGAATTCGGGGAAGGATGGCAGGAAGGCTGTGGGTCAGCTGGTCCCATTGCACTGGAGTCAGGAAGCAGAGGGAGGAATGTGGGTGCTCAGCTCTCTCTCTCCTTTTTATTCAGGCCCACACTCAGGGTGGGCCTTTCCCTCCCTGCTAAACCTCTCTGGAAACACCCCCACAGATATACCTAAAAGGTGTGTTTCCATGGTGATTCTAAACCCATAAAAAGCCAGGCTTGGCAACTGGTGCCTGGAATCCAGTTCTGGAAAGGCAGACAGGCATGTCCCTGGGGCTTGGTGGCCAGTGAGTCATGCTGAATCAGGTTCAGTGAGCGATCTTGTCTCAAAAACTAAGGTGGCAAAAATTAAGGTGGTGAGATATTGGAGGAGACACCTGATCTCGTAAACACACACACACACACACACACATACACACACACACACACACACAGTATTGAGGGATTGACTGTGGTCCAATGGTTCTATATAAAAACCACACTGGTTACGTTAGGAATAAAACCTAGTCATTTGTAAGAGGCAGACTTTAGTAGAAAAGCAATGGTTCTAAACTCTGAAAATATCAGGTCATGTGATTATTATTATTTTTTTTTTTGTAAGTCTCTGTTAAAGAATTAATACTCTTAAGCTCTGTGAAGTTATTAGGGGTCTGGAAGGTCTGTTTGGTGTTGAGTTTATGAATATTTGTAAAAACATTCTCCTGTATTCTCTGTGTACTGGCCACAGAGAAGCTTTCTCTTTCCACCATATTCAAATATTTCTTGTATTTCTTTTTATAGGAATCAAAGTCTAGATGTATAATGGCAAACAGAATGAAGTTCTGGTGGAAATGGTCTGTATCTCTGCCATGAGCTACTGTGGGTGAAGCCTAGAGTCCCACCCTCTCCTCCAGACCAGAAACTGCTCATAGATTTTCCTTTTCCCTCCCTTGCTCTTTCCTACTTCCTTTCCTCTCCCCTACCTTCCCCTTTGCCCAATCCCCTTTCCTCTCTTATACTCTCTCCCTTCGCCCCTCCCCTCTGATTTCCTCCTCTGATTTCTCTTCTCATACTCCCCTTCCCCCTTCCTCCCTTTCCTTTCTCCCCACTGCCATCTCCCTTTTCCTTTCCTTTCCTTATTTTTTGGGGAAGGGAGGATACTGGGCATTAAACATAAAAAGTTTTACATATGCTAGGCAAGCACTCTATCAGCGAGCCCTGGCCCTTGACCTTTTAAATTCTTCTTCTTCTTCTTTTCTTCTTCTTCTTCTTCTTCTTCTTCTTCTTCTTCTTCTTCTTCTTGTTATTATTATTATTATTTCTTCATCTTGTTAAAGTTATTCATAGGCAATTTTATAATTGCACACAATGCATTCTGTTTATTCTCATACCCACCCTCTTTTATTGTCCTTCCACCTGTTATCCTCATATTCCTTGAAGATCCCCTCCCTACATTAATGCCTTTTTGTTTTGTTTTGTGACACGCTGATTTTAACAAGGGCAATCTATATGGCTTTAGATTTGGAATTCTCCAGTGTAACCTGGTGGACATTCTGTTGTGTACCAGGATGAACACAATGACTGTCCCTGCTCCAGAACCCACCAGCTGCCAGTAGTTTAACATAAAGGATTAGGGCTCCATGAGGCCTCCCTGATCCATTATTGGCTGTTGATAGGCCCAGCCTTGTGCAGGCTCAGAATAGGTAACCACAGACACACTGCAAATTACTACGCCAAACTGCCATGCAAAATGTCCCCACTGATGCAAAAGTGGCACAAACATTAGGGTATCAGCTGCTTGTGAGTTGTTTCTGAGGCCTGATCCACAAGAGAAAACTCATGCCATGTACTGTAAACTCTGTTTAAAAAAAAAAGTCTGGGAAGTTGTAGACCCCATGGGACCGCTTACTACTATTGTTTGCTCCTTATTTGAAGAAAAATAAAAAATAAAAAAATTTGCAACAGAATCTCATAGGTTATCTAGGCTGGAACTCTGTAGCTAAGGCAGGTTTTAAACTTGCAATCCTCCTGTCTCAGCCTCAGAGAGCTGAGATTATGAGTCTGTATCATCAGATCCAGCTCTGTTCATGGAGAGAGAGAGACAGAGAGAAAGAGAGAGAGACAGAGAGAGAGAGAGAGAGAGAGAGAGAGAGAGAGAGAGAGAGAACCAGCAGACGGGATACATATGAGCACATGTGTGGAAACCAGGGTGAGCACCAGGTATTTTCCTTAATAGCTCTCTATCTTATGTTTTTAAGATAGAGTCACCAAGTGGTCTATGTTGGGATCCTGGAGAAGAAGTCTCTCTCTCTCATACCAGTGAAGGAATGCTCTTTGGCAGAATAGATGATCCTGTCAAGAGAGCCAACAGGGAGAACACAAATACCTTCCTTCTTTCATGTCCCTTTATTGTGGGCTGCCATCAGAAACAGTCAAGTTGACAACTAATTACACATCACAGCTACCTGTCCATTTTTTGTTGTTGTTGTTGTTGTTTGTTTTGTTCTTAACATGGGTTCTGGGGATCAAACTCAGGCAGATCTCCATGCTTGTGTTGCAAGCACTTTACCCACTAAGCCAGGTCCTCAGCTCCTACTCATGTATTTCCTGATGTGTTGGTCATCACCTTCCACCTTGTTTGAGGAGGGGTCTAGCTGGTCACCGCTGTGCACACCAGGCTAGCTATCCTGTGACCATCAAGGAATCCTTCTGTCTCTGTGTCCCATCTCTACAATAGAACACCAGGATCACAGTCACGTGTTCTTCAGTGCCTGGCTTTATGTGGGTTCTGGGGCTCCTAACTCAGGGCCTCAGGATTGTACAGCCAGCACTTTACCTACTGAGCCACTCTCCAGCAGCGGACACATATTACTGGAATGTAACCTCGGGACAGGCATGCAATTCCACCACTCCCAAAAGTCCAGTCAGCTAGTGATCCCGTAGCACACTATGACCTCAGACTCTCCTCCGCACAAAGCACTGGGAATCAAGGCCTCAAAACAAAGATTGTTGTTTTGGTGAGCCATCTGAGATAATTCTCTCCCTTCTTCCCTCCTTTCTCCTTTTCCTCTTCTTCCTGCCCCTTTTTCCTCCCCACCCCCATTTTAGAGACAGGGTCTCACTTGTGCTGCTTTCCCTGCCTCAGCCTCAGGTTTTTTAATTTAAAATCTCGAAACATTCAAGTGTGGTGGTGCGCAGCTGTACCCCAGCACTCGGGAGGCCCAGGCTTTGAAGGCACTCTTGGCTACCTAGTGAGCTCCAGGCCAGGCTAAGATACACAGTGAGGCCTTGTCTCCCAGCGTTGTCAATAAAACTAAACAAGGTTTCAACAGTCAAGAACCAGTCTGTTCCCTGACGACCGAAGTGGGACACAGCTCGCACCTCTTGGTGATAGGCCACTCAGACACAGATATGTAGTTTTGCCAGTTCCTCTAGCAGGACTGGGTCAGACAGTATATAGGTGGAGGTAGCTGTTGGTGGAGGAACATCAACCTCCCTTTGGGAGACTGAAGGACAGGATACTGTGATGCCCTTTCATCCATGTGAATGGAGTTTCCGGGGCTCTGTGGGCCTGTGGATTTACCCAGCAGGCAGAACTGATTTAATTCATTTCTTCCTACCCATTCAGTCTTCATTCATATAAGCATGAGTGAAGTCTTTTTCTCTACCAGGATCTGAAGCTATGGGAAGGTTCACCCAGCCTTGGCTTTCTTGACACCACTGCCCTCAGAACTGAAGGCTCTAAATAGGTTCTCAACTATTTACATTCTCATGTAGACATTCAGTCCTGTAGATTCTCAGATGCAACCAATTGCAAGTGGAAAAATACAAGAGGAAAAAGGGGCGGGGGGTGGTCTGTGGCGATGCCTTAGTGACTGAGTGCTTACTGCGCAGGTGTGGGACCAGAGGTGGGTCCTCAGAACCCACATAAAGCTGGCCCTGAGAGCACGCACCTGTACTCCCAGCCCCCTGATGGGAAGATGGGAGGTGACAACAGGAGAGCCCCAAGGAACTAACAGGACAGATGGTCTGACATACACATCAGCAAACAAGAGAACTGGCTCAAACAAGGCCGAAAGTGAGGACTAACACCTGAGGTTGTCCTCTGATACCCACATGTGTCCTGTGGCAAACACACACACGCATCATACACACAGAGAAATTCCATATGTATTGACCTTTATTCCCCTTATCATGCTCCCTAAACAACGCCACACCAATGATCCCCGTAACAATCACACCACGTTTGTTTTAATGAGCTAGAGATGACCCCCTTTGTTGTTGGTGTTCCTAGTTTTCATGTATTTGTTTTCAGCCAGGGTCTCACTCTGAAGTCTGTGCCTGCCTGGGACTCACGTGTGACCTTCCTGCTGCAGCCCCCCAACTATTAGATTATATTCATGCACCACCACAGGCAGCTTAGAGACAACTGAAAAGGGCATTGGGTGTTCTAAAGACTTCCTACCATAACATTTTATGTTAAAGATTTGTTTTCATTACTTTTTAATTCAGCCTCTTCTAAATTCTTAGGACAAGGGCAGAAGGCAGTCAGACTCTTTGCCAAAATATCACAGAAATGACCTCTAACTCAGTTGCTGTTAAAAGCCCTTGCTTCCCTTGGAAACACTGGGAGACACTCTCCGATCTACACTTACTCTCCACTTGTGAAATGAGGTCTTATCAGAAGGAACGGTCAAGCCCTGAGTACAGTATTCAACCCCTTGTCTAGTTCAAATCTCTAAAGTATTCTAGATTCCTCCAAAAAACAATACAGACAAGTTATTCACAGCAACATTTCCCACTCTCTCTGGTACAAACATCTGTGCTGTTCCTTTTGTTGACCCAAAGGACTACGGAAAAAAAGTGTTTATCTTAGCTTATGATTCCAGCGGAGAGCCTATGATAGACAGGGAAGTCTTGAGGAAGGCATGGCAGCTGTCAGTCAGATGGGGAACCACACACAGAAAGGGAGAGAAATGAAACGGAAGTAGGGCATGGTTGTAAACTCTTGAATACCGCCCCCAGTGACATACTTCCTCCAGCAAGGCTGCACCTCCTAAAGGCTTCATAACCTTCCCAAACAGTGCCACTAACTTGAAACTAAGTATTCAAATAAAAAGCCTAAGAGGGGTGCTGTTCATTTGCCTATCAGTAAATGGCTATAAACCCAGATGGGCATGCTGCTCAACTATGTTCCTATTTCCAGACAGGAGAAACAAATTTTAAAAATCGGTGAACAGCTTAAGTAACGAGGAAGTGTGCAGGCAAGCTTCAACTTCAGAGCTGTTGGTTTTCTCCTTATCCAGGCAGAGTGCAGGTGCCCCTCCGGCCTAGTTATGCTGGTGGCTTCATGACACATCTGCGGGCTTTGCTCTCCCCACCTGTAGCCTGTGAAGCATCTATGTTCATGAAGAACTTTTGACATTATAAATCTCAAGGAGTGGCCCAGTCTCATGGACACTCCAAGATCTACAATTTCATGCAGACATGCAGGTCCTGCAACCCTGCAGTTAAAACTCCATCCTGTTCTGGGAATGCAAGTCAGTGGTAGAGTATCTGCTTAGAATCCGCCAGTGAGGGGCTGGGAGTGTGTTTTCTAATGTGAAAAACTATAACGGTGCTTGCTGTTACTGTTTAAAATAACAAGCAACAACAGAAGAAATCATAACTCCCCCCAAACAACAACATCAACAATAATACCCTTACTGAAATGGAGAGCCAGACTTGGTGTCTATGACTGCGATCCCAGTAATTGGGAGATGGGGTCAAGAGAATCAGGAATCAGGAAGAGTTAGGGGCCAGTCCAGGCTTGAGACTGAATAACAAATACCAAAATCGCCAATGAAGTCCAGATAAACAAACAAAACAAAACAAAACAAAACAAAACAAAAAAAACAACCAAAAATACCCCCTCTCCCCTTCAAAACAAAGTCAAGCTAACCTGGAACGTACTCTGTAGAAAAGTGTGGTCTTGAGCTTCTGATCCTCCTACCCTCTGAGTCCCAGCATCTAGGCGTGGCAGCAGCAAGCCTGGTTTGTGAAGAGCCTCAGAGCCAGTTGAGGTCTAGGCAAGTGCTCAGCTTCAACTCCACAACTGAAATGCACCCCAGTCCCGAACCCCAAAACCCAAACACACACCTCCCTTCCCCTGCCTCCAACAAAAAGCTTAAACCCAAACCAACCAAACAAAACTAACCAAGGGTCAACAGCAACAAACTTTACTGCGGTGGGAGGAATGGAGTGGGAGCCCCTGAATTCACTCAGCGGATTCTTAACTGTTGGTTTATCTGCACTCTGCTTTCCTCCTCAGGCCTAAGAGATTAAAGCATCAGAGGCGGGCTTGGATTCCAGTCTTTGGAACTCCTGGGTCTCAGGAAAAGAAGTGGGTTGTGGAGAGTCAACAGGGCCATAAATCCGCTTGTTACCAATAAGGTGTTTACAGAAGTGTGAGCGAGCACAGAAGGATAAACTCAGATGGTCAGAAGTCTCCCAGGGCCCTAGCAAGAAGGACACAAGGCCTAGCTCGGAAAGTAGCGGAATCCGAGTCTCCAGGCCAGATTTTCCCTCTAGCCATTCCCGGCCAAGCTAAGCAGAGCTGCTAAGCCAAGAGAAAGGGACGTCTTCCTAGGCTGCCAGAATGGAACAAACCCGCCCGCCTAGAGAGCGCTGAGAACCCCAAGGGTCCCTGGCAGCCCTTAGCAGCCAACATGACTTGACTGCTCCCGGGTCCCGCGCGCTCCCCACTCTCTCCACACGCCCCCACCCTTTCCGGGTGCGCGCGCAAGAGCCGGCCAGCTTCCCCTAGCTGTGCGCTCCGCAGCCTGCGGGTGGCAGCGGCGGTGGCGACTGGCTCTTAGGAAAAGAGGTGACCAAGGGACCGCGGAGGAGGAGCCGGCGCCGCAGCCGCTCCCCTCGGGACCGCGCCCCGCCTTCCGCCGCTACCTGAGCATCCCCTCTTGGCTCCCCAGCTGCTCCGGGCTACCCCACCATCCCCCTGGGGGACCGTGTGTACTCTCAGTGCCGTAGCCGCGGTGTCATTGCATTCGGCGATCGGGACATTCGAATCTTGGTTCTCTTGGGGGCTTGGGACGAGCTGCGCGGGCCGTGGTGACAGGCGGCGGGGGCGCCAGCGCGCATCCCTCCCCCGCGGCGGGTAGAGAGGCGTGTGGACAACTGGTGTGACTTTGGAGATCCGACCCCTCCTTCCGGCCAGCCTCGCGACGCGCCACCTTCCGAGACAGGCCACTGTGTCCGGCAGGCCGTGGAGGCTCATGTGGGGACTTGGAACGTGTCCGGGAACCCGTGGCGTTGTGCGCACTGGTGAGTTTTGCGGGCGGGGTGGGAGCGGAGAAGACGTCGCGCTGGGTCCCTGCTCCCGCCCCTTTCCTGCTGTCCCCCCACTTTGAGAGAGTCATTGAGATCTGAGCGTGACTGCGGAGCCTGGAGGATGCAGGCACCGGGCGCCGGCTTTCCCTCCTCCTGGAGTGATGGAGAGGGCCGGTGAGCTGAACAAAGACACCCGCCCGGAGGAGCGGGTCCTCTGCTGAAGAGCACTGTCTTCGCCCCGCGACGGCCGCCTGCGGGCGAGAGCGTCGGCCGCGCAACTCCAGGAGTGGCGCGCTCTTCTGCGGGCGGGCGCGGAGCTGGAGCTGGGCACCTGCGCGCCGCTCCCGCCACATCTCGGGAGCATCCCTACTACCACCGGGTTGTTGCCGAAGGTCTACGTCTCCCGGGGTCCAAAGTCCAAAGGCAACCTGTTCGGGGTGCAGCGGGAAGAGACGCCGGGACCTTTATCCTTTGCTGCCTCGTAGGAGGGACTGCGTGCTGTGGACGGAGCAGGCGTTTCGGGGACACTTTTGTAAGCCAGGGGCTTCCGCGTGAGTGAACACGCCTGGTGCCCAGCAGGCGCGTCCTCCCGGTGGACTCTGCCGCCTGAGTATCGGCGTTTTGTGGACATCAGCAACTGGGACCCCCCTCCCCCCTCCCGTGCTTCCTCCCGGGGCATTGTCCGGTGCGAGGGGTCTGCACTGTCTCGGGCTGCCCTGCGCCTCGCAGGTGAGGCTGGTGGAGGCGTGGGTCCAAGGTAAGGACCGGCCGTGCTGTTTGATGGCTTCACTGAGGAGAGTCAAAGTGTTGTTGGTGTTGAACTTGATCGCCGTGGCCGGCTTCGTGATCTTTTTGGCTAAGTGCCGGCCTATCGCGGTGCGCAGCGGAGACGCCTTCCACGAGATCCGGCCTCGCGCCGAGGTGGCCAACCTCAGCGCGCACAGCGCCAGCCCCATCCAGGATGCGGTCCTGAAGCGCCTGTCGCTGCTGGAGGACATCGTCTACCGTCAGCTTAATGGTAAGGACTTGCCTGGCGCCTGTGGGTCCAGGTGTGTGCGGGCACAGGGGGCACCTCCCTGGCTCTCTGCTCCGTGTACCCCAAGCTGACGTCTGAACGCGCCTGGTTTCTTTTCCATCCCTGCTCTGTATCTGGGACTATTAGAGAAACCACTACCTGCTCCTTTTCCATGGAGTACTCTAGCTGGAAGCTTGGTCTCGCTCTAGAAACCTGTCACCACAGTTGACTCTTGTCCGCTTGTGACTCCAGCTTCCAGACAGGGTGGACTGAGGCTGGGGGCGTCTACAAAGGAAAAAAGGCTGTCAGTCAGTGCTTGGTGTTTGGTGGGGGAGCTGCTAGGGAAGTGGGTGAAGGCTTGAATGAATGCGTTATTTCTTTAGGTTGATTGCATCACGAAGAGTGCAGACTCTTCCTTCCCACTGCCTGGGTGCAAGGTGGTATGTTAAAAACCATCCCATCCTGAACCAAGTGGCAAGGGAGGTTCACGTTCTCAGTGGGTCTGGGAAGCAGGTGTTCGTTCACAAAGTTCAGCCAAACAAGAAGGGATGGCACCCCAGGTTCAGTGTTTTCCGGAAGCTGTCCCATCCAGCCCATTCTAAGTGAGTTACTATAAAAGGGCAGGGTGGGGGACCTAACTTACTATTTCCACCTGACCCAAGGGACTGATGGTCCCTGAACACTTGCTGTCTTCAGCGTCACGTAGTCTAGTATGAGAAGACATAGTGATTACGGAAATCTGGCTCTCTCTTCCCAACCTTCTGCGTGTTCCCATGGCCTGGAACTGTCAGCCATTGTAATGACTGCTAATAACTCCTTGCTGTGTGCTAGAGGGACATTACAAGCTCTGCACGTGCATGGTAGCACATAACCATCAGTCCACGGAGCTTCCGGCCCCTCCCCCACAGGAGAACAGAACAAACCAGACTGGGGGAAAGTAACTAAGCTGCCTGTGCCCTTATTGATGTTAGTTAAGTGGTATTTTAGAGTCTCTTGACTACAGGGCTCACGCTTTTGGCTAAAAGGCATAAATTTCTTTTCATATGTCTTTGTGCAGGTGTGTGTGTGTGTGTGTGTGTGTGTGTGTGTGTGTGTGTACACGTGCAGGCCAGGGGCTGACCTGGAATGTCATTCCTTGGGTACATTTCCCTTAAAATCTTTTTTTAAAGACAGGGTCTCTCAGAGATCTGGCGCTCACAGAGTAAGTGAGGTCAGCTGACCAGCGACCCCAGGAATCCAGCTGTTTCCACTCTCCAGCTCTGGGATTACAAGTACATGCTACCGTGCCCAGTTTTTTTTTTTTTTAATGGGCTTTAGGGACCAAATTCAGAGGTCTTCAAGCTTGCTTGGCAAGTATTTCGCCAACCGAGCCATCTCCCTAGTCAAAAGACACAAATTTCTATCTTGGCCTCCTAATTTTAGTTTCAAACGTGTGTGTGTGTGTGTGTGTGTGTGTGTGTGTGTGTGTGTGTGTGTATGGTGTATTTGGGGAGAGTGCACACATGGAGGCCAGAGGCCACATATGGAGGCCAGAGGACAACTTCCTAGTCAGCTCTCTCTCTCTCTCTCTCTCTCTCTCTCTCTCTCTGCCATGGGGTTGTGAGGGTGGATCAAGGTCCTCAGGCTTGGCTGTCCTTACCCATTAAGCCTTCTCACCGCTCTGAGCTGAGTTTTAATGTATATATGATTTTTGGATAAGTGAACCGCACAGATCAATAGGTGCAGCCACAACCTGTTTACACTTGGGTTGGGGACCAGACTTAACTGCCTTTACTGGGATGAGAATGACAGACTCGCCTCATGGCAGGTGGCCGAGGACTAGGGAGACAGTTTTGTCTCTCTCTTTTTTCCCTTTGATGATGCCTTCTGGGTAATTCCGGGAGAGGGATGTGGACAGTCTTCCACATTCATGGAGATGCCATAGTCATCGTAGCACCGCATGGTGCGTATCCAGGGGGCTTTGATGAACCATCAGTGTGAGGCTGCAGCTCACAATCGTACCCTTACAGGTAATGAGGCCAGGCCGTCAGGGCAGCCCACGAAGGCCGTGCTGAAACTCTTCTCCCAAACACCTCAAGACAAAATGGACGGAAGAAGACTAAACCCCTCTGTTCATTTTGGAGCGTGTGAACTCTGCACACTGGAGGTGAGGCAGGAGGATCATATGTGCAAGGCCAACCTGGAGATTAGGCTAAACCAGGAGAGGTGGGAGTCATTTTTCCAAATTGATACACTGCGGAAAAACATGCAGGAGACATCCCCCAAATAGCCAGACCTTGCTCACTCTCAAGCTACATGCAGGGACACAGGTCATTTTAGTAATTGTTTCCATTAGGGACATGAAACGCTATGGCCATACCTCTTAATGGGAATGAATTATAAACATCCTATGTGGTACTCTTTGTTTGTTGTGGTGTGGATTCCTACGTGAACACATGCATGTGGAAGCTGGGTGTCATGTCTGCTGTCTTCCTCAATCATTTCCCCACCTTGGTGTTTTGAGACGCAGTCTCTCACTGAACCTGGAGCCTCCTACCTTTGGCTAGACTGGCTGGCCAGCAAGCCCTAGTGACCCTCTTCACTCAGGCTCTGCAACACTGGGATACAGGGAAAGGCATAGCAAGTCCTGTGCAGCAAGCACTTTACCCAGTGAGCCATTTTCTCAGACCACTGTGTGGGCCACTTTTTTTCCCCCCCGATGTGCATGTCCCCTTAGCATTTGCAACAACGCTGTGAGGCACCTGTCCTAATTTGTCCCTTTGAGACATGCTGGCAGCCACCCAGCAACTATTAGGGCTTTAAAATGGCTCTGGACCTTGTTACCTTACGGTGAAGGCTCTTAGCTGCTGTGCCCATTCAACTTCCTGGACTTTACTATCAAAGTCACTTGCAGGGTCTGTGTATACGCAGAATTCATGGCTCCTCAGGGCTCTTTTTCAATAGGCAGAGAGTAAGGTCCAAGACTTTGCCTCTGATGAACTCTTCACTCTCTATCAGATACTCTTCTGCCTATACCAAACCTAGTAAGGGCAGGTTTCATCAAATGAAACCTCTCATCAACACTCTCATCAAATGACAGAGCCAGCAGGCTGGGTAGGACTTGGAAGAAGCCAAGATTTTCTTCCAAGGGGGCTTTGGGTCTGGATTCTTTGGCTGAGCTTCCAGCTTTGTAGAGAATGCCCATGCTCAGAGCTCAGTTGCCTGAGCCCTTGCCTAGCTTGCATGAGCTCCTGAGTCCCATCCCTAACACCACAAAAACCAGGCACAAATTTCCAATCTCAGCCCTAGGGAGCAGAAAGGAGGATTAAGACTTCAAGATCATCTTTGAGGACTTATGGAGCTCAAGGCCAGACTGGGCTACATGAGACCACACTTCAAAATCAAAGAAGAATGGAAGGGAGGGAGGGAGAGAAGGAAGCTAGAAGAAATTTTTGGCTGGTTGAGTGGGGAGCTAGAAAGAGGGAAGGCTGGAAGCTGGCTTAGTGAAATCCAGCTGGAGCTTTTCTTGGGTAAGCTAGGACTCCCACCTGGATCTTGGCAGAATCTGTCTTCCTGGGCAATGAAGGTTTGTAGGAATATGCCACCTGGAGGTTTTGTAAAAGCAAAGGAAAGTTCTGATATGGAGAAGACCCTCCCTGTCTCCAACCCGCCCTCAGGGGCACCAGCCTTGTTTTGGGGACTGCCTGTTCCATCTGTCATACTAGGCTGTCTGCTGTACCCAGAGGAAGGGGAGGGCTCTTCCTGGTGCATGGAGAGATGGGTCCAGGGCTTCATCAGTGTTCATGCTGTGCACCTGTCTCCCCCTGTTGCCACTGACAACAAAGGTGACCAGGGACCCAGGGTTCCTTATTCCTTAGCTGGAGCTGGACACTGGGCACAAAGCAGGTACTCATATGCAGCTCCTTGGTGCCGTATGAAGCTGGCAGTTTTCTTTCTTTCTTTTTTAAAATTATTTTTTTATATGCATCAGTGTAAAGGTATCAGGTCCCTTGGAATTGGTGTTACAGATAGTTGTGAGCTGCCATGTGCGTCCTGGGAATTGAACCCCAGGTCCTTCGAAAGAGCAGACACTGCTTTTAACCACTGAGCCATCTCTCCAGCCTCGAAGCTGTCATTTTTCAAAGTTGCACAGAGCTGGTCTAGTCATGCAGTCCAGTGGTAGAATGCTTGCCTTGTGTGTGCAAGGTCCTAGGTTTGATCTCTAGAGCAACAGAAGACATACAAATAAAGATCTACCTGTGGCCTCTTAGTTCTAGCAGGAGAGATTCACATAGAGTCCACCTTCCTCTGGCTGAGTTTTGATTTGCTTGAGTGTGTTTGCTTGTTTTGAGGCTGGCTCTCATGTATCCTAGGCTAGCCCAAAACTCCCTAAGTAGCCAACGATGACCTTGAAATCCTAATCCTTCTGCCTCCTCCCCAGTGCTGGGATCACAGATCTATCCAGGCAGTTCTATGAAGCTCCTCATCGTCATTGTTGCAGTTTGTTTGCTTATTTATTTATTTATTTAGAGGTTTTTTTTTTTTTTTTTTTTTTTTTTTTTTTTTTTTTAGACAGCGTATCTGTGTGTCATAGCCATGGCTGTCCTGGACTGGCTTTGTAGACCAGCCTGGCCTCAAACTCACAGAGATCCACCAGCCTCTGCCTCCCGAGTACCATCTTTGTTCTCATGATTGGTTTCATCTCTGCCTACTTGCTGAGATACCCTACATCCACCTCAGGCTCCTTAGCTTCCACATTGCAACTCAGTCTCTGAGAAGAGTTGGCTGTACTGGAATTCTCTGCACACTCCTCAGTTCTGTCCACTGGCTCTTGTGGTTGAGGGATGTCAAATGTTATGTGGGCAACAGCCTTGTTGCTTTGAGCTACTCAAGGCTTTAGTGACAGTCACATTGTGGCCTTAGCCTGAACTCTTAAGCCTCAGTGGGTTTAACTTTGGAGTCCAGAAGTGACTAGGTTTGTTTTAAAGGGCTGGAGCCCTATTTTAGACTTTTACATCCCACCTCCATCTCTTACCATCTGTGCCTTGCATGTATGGTAGGCAGTTGAGCTTTATTGATAGCTGGAGGGGAGCTGAGTTTTGGGAGGGAAATGATAGCCACAGAGAAAATAACTTTGAGATTGCAAAGGCTGGGATGGTTGGTGTGGTGGAGGGAGAGGTTGGAAAGAAATAAGCTGGGAAGACGGAGTGTGAGAAACCATCGTTTCTTCATAGTGCCTCCATTATCTTGTTTATGCCTTCGTGCCTATTAGCATCTTGCTTCTGCCATCTTGCCTTTACCATCTTGGCTATGCCATCTGGCCAATGCTTTCTTGCCTCTGACTCATTGCCTTTACCATGTTGTCCCTATCATCTTGTCCAAAGTGTCTCTCCTCATCTGTCCTTTCCCCCCACCTTACCCTTACCATCTTGCCTTCCCTCTCCATCTGTCCTCCCACATCTTGCTTCTTCTATGTTGCCTCCTTCATCCTCCCTGTACTATCTTAAAGTTGGTCTGGTCTTTTCTTTCCTGAATGAAAGGAACCAGCTCCTTCAAGGAGCTTGGAAGTGAGGCGGTACCCCAGGTTCAGCACTAGCCAGTATCAGTTTATTTGAGTGTATGACTTTATGTTATGAATACAGTTTAATATTCTCTATGTAGCATAAAATCAACTCACAGGATGCCTGGAAAAGTCTTTTAAGAGCCATACAGAAGAAAGGAAAACTCTTTTAAAATCCATAAAAAAGCCAGACACTGATTTTGTTGTTGGAAATCCCAGGTCATGAGGTACATAATTTTTGGTTTCCTGCCACCTTTTCTGTCACCTTCTAAGGAAGTTATTTATTTCTCTCATTTTAGAGATGAGAAAGGTGAGAAACAGCGATATTATTAGATTTAGCTGGCATGATACAGCAAGAGAAGGGCACGGCTCTCCCTTCTTTTCCAGTACTCTCGTGATGAATGATAGGGGTGGAAGAGGGGTCCATGCAGGCCTCTCTCCCCCTCAGAGTCCCCAGCGCAGTGAATTGGAAATGGGAACACCCGAGCGTTGGCCCTGTTCTCTGTCAGCCCTGGGCAGCTGTGTCGTAAGAGGAAATGCAATTGACTTTGAGTTAGTTTCCAAATTTAGATTTCAGAAGGATATTGAATAGAAGCAGGGTTGCTTGGAGAAATTGAAAAATCTTTGCGGAAATAGAGAGAAGTCAAAATTACCTACCCTGCTCCTGTCTCTAAGCCACATGAGTGAACGGAGCTGAAATTTAAAACTGCAAAAAAGAGAACAAAAACAAACAAACAAACAAACAAACAACTAAAAACATTTCCAGATAGCCAGAAGTCTCTAGTCAGGGAAAGTGAGTTGGCATGACTGGTACAGGAAAATCTGCTCTCTTGACTGTAGGTTAGAGCCAGAAAGAACAGGATTGTGAGCAGGGAAGGCTGGCCTCAGACTTCCTGTGTAGCTGAGGGGGACCTGTAACTCCTGATCCTTCTGCCTCCACGTCTATGGTGCTGGGATGAAAGGTGTATTACAATTGTTGTTTGTTTGTTGTTTGTTTTCTGTGTTGGAAAGGAACCTCTTTGCACATACTCTTCTAGCATCCTCCTAGCAGAGACATTCCCAGGCCAGGACAGTCTTTTGTGAATGACTGTCTTTGGTGAATGGCAGAGCCAAGCCCAGCAACCTTTTCCTACCTAGATAAAGGTGCCTTTACATAGACCACGAATGCTGAGTAGGACTTGAATTTCCTTGTGGGGGTGGGCGAATAAGAGAGAGAAAACCAATAAATGTTTGGATTAAAACTAACCGCTTCAGGGCTTGGGAATCAGCAGTAAGAGAGCCTGCTGTTCTTGGAAGGGGCTAGGGTTCGGTTCCCCGTATCCACATGGTTGCTCACAGCCATCCTTTACTCCAGTTCAAGGGGATCTTATGCCTTCTTCTGGCCTCCACAGCCACCAGGCATGCACGTACATACCTGAAGCAAACCAATCATACACAAACAGTGAAAATAATAAATCTTAAAAAAACCTAAACAAACCTCAAGTTTGAGATGGTTCGGTGGTTCACTGGCTGCTTTTGCAGAGGACACAAGTTCTATTTCAGCTGTGCCAGGTGATTTACAGCTACCTGGAACTGCGGGTCTAACAGCGTGCTTCTCAACCTTCCTAATGCTGCAACCCTTTAATACAGTTCCTCATGTCATGGTGACCCCAACCATAAAACTATTTTGTTGCTACTTTGTAACTGTAATTTTGGTACTGTTATGAATCGTGATGTAAATATCTGATAGGGGATCCCTGTGATAAGGTCAGTTGACTCTTCCAAAGGGGTCACGACCTACAGGTGGAGAACCACTGATCCAGGGGCTCTAATGACCTCTTCTGGCCTCTGTGGGCACCTGCACACATATAAAAATTAAAACTAATCTTTAAATTGACAAACAAAGCCCAAAACCTCACCACTGCAGAGGAGGCTAGAAGAAAACCAACTCTGAATGCCTTCTCCATCCTTGGTATAGGTGCATTCAGCAGGGCCTGGAGACAAGGCTGACCGTGGAGTCTGGGTGGCTGAAGCCGGGCTCGTTTCCTTTAGCCCTGCCAATTGATTGAAGCCGGCTCTTCCTGGAGAAATAGGGAAGTCCATTCTTGGGGAGCACACTTAAGGAAAAGGGAGAAGGCTCAGCCTCAAGACTGAGAAAAAGGAATGTAGGCAAGGGAGGCCTGAGTGTGTGAGTCAGCTGAGATCAGCCAGCCCGCCAGTCTTTAGACACCTCCAGAAGAAAAGTTGTGAAGGAATGTCAGACAAGGCCAGTTTCATTTCTGGATCTGTCAAGTGATTTTGGGTCAGTGGCTCTGCTTTTTAGCCATAAAGTGGGGGGTCACGGTATGCCAGGTTGAATTGAGAATAAAAGCATAGGGTGTTGGTGGCGGGGAGCGAGGATGGTAGCTCAGCTGGTGCCCTGCTTGCGGTTCAAGTGTGAGGATCTGGGGTTGGAGGGTTGGCTCAGTGGTTTAACAGCACTCGCTGCTCTTCCAGAGGTCATGGGTCCAATTCCCAGCGACCACATGGTGGCTCATGACCATCAGGTGTAAGGATCTTGAATTCAAGTCTTCAGAAGTCACATTTTCAAAGAATCTGTGTGTGGCAGCACGTACTTACAATCCCAGTGCTGGCGAGCTGGACACAGAAGATCTGCGGCCTCACAGTCCAGCTGGCCTCGCCTGATTGTAAGCTCTAGGTTTAGTGAGGGACCCTGTCTCCAGAAGCAAGGTGGAGGGAGCCTGGGGAACTGCAGCCAAAGCTATGCCCTGGCCTCCACACGCGCACGCACACACATTTACAGACATAAGCGTGTGTACCCACCCACATGTCCATTCACACGGCTCACACATGCTCGTGTCCCTACACATGGACACATGTGTAGACACATGGATACTTACGCCAGGGGCAGCTGTGGCAACGTCAAGGTTAAAAGGCACCTATGTGCTGCCTCCCTGTCATAGTCCGAGGGCCCACTGGTGTCTTGGGCCCTAGCAGTTGCTCAATAAGTACCTCCCAAGCAAGCCGAACAACCAGTAAGCGTGACACTGGCTATGACTCCAGGGATGTAAATGGGTCCTTTTTTGTTCTAATTTCTTGAACTCCATAGACTAATATTTAGTTGTTGATTTTGAGAGTCTTATGTAGCCCAGGCAGGCCTCACATTCATGATCGCATCCTGCCCATCCCTGGGGTTAGAGCTGGCTCTCATGGCTCTACCATGTCCTAGCATTTGACACGGTGACATGATATCATGTACAAAACTCATGTAGGAGAATTTTGTGTCAAAAAATATTTCAAAATATATCTCAAAATCAGGAGGTCCCTGATTTTGTGTTGGGCTGCAGGTTCCACAAGCCTGGTAGACTAATTTGTGACTTTTTTTTTCCTGTTTTGTATGTTTGCCTGAAGCTGACCTCTATTTCATCTTCCTTCTCTCCTCATCACCCCACCCCTTTCTTTATTTACAGTGGTGGTGCTTTTGAGGCCTAGGGAGAGAAATGGTAGCCCATTACAGCAGTCAACCACCTTAGCCAGGGTTTCATTTTCTGTAGTTTTAATTACAGGGCCATGGGCAATAAGCAGTACAATAAGATATTTTGAGAGCGAGAGAGCGAGAGTGAAGAAGGAGGGAGAGGGGGAGTGAGGGATAAAGTTTGAGCTGCTCACATAACTTTTATTATAGTCTGTTGTTATAATTAACTCTTTTATTAGAAGTTCTCATTATTAAACTCTTGCTGTGCTCTATGAGTGAAATTTAATTATAGGTACAGGGTGTGTGTATGTGTGTGTGTGTGTGTGTGTGTGTGTGTGTGATTTCAGGCATGCATGTGAAGGTCAGAGGACAACCTCAGGAGTTACATGTCACTTTCACCCTGTTTGACACAAGGTCTCTCGTAGCATATGCCAGGCTAGCTGGCCTGATGTCTCCCAGGAGTTCTGCTGACTCTAGCTTCTCTTTAGCCATAGAAGCAGTGAGATTACAGATGTACCCTACAGTGTCTGGCTTTATGTGGGTTCTTGGGATCTGAACTCAGGTTCTCATGCTTCCATGGCAAGAGCTCTACCCCCTGAGCCACCTGTCCAGTCCAGGTGATTTTTTTTTTTGTAACAGTTAGAGTATACAGTATAAGTGTTAGTAGCTTTATATTACTTCGATAAATACCAGATATAAATCAGCGTATGAAGAGGAAATTCTCATCTGGGCCGGCATGAGCTGTAGTTTCAGGTGCCCCTGGGAGATCTTGGGTATCCTACATTATGTCAGGTCCCCTCACAAAGGATGCCGGCCACTCACATTGGTGAGGGAGCGTGTCCTTGTTGCTAGAGATAGACTACATGCCACAGACGGAAGGAAGAGTAGACGGTGCCGACCTAGACTCTGCGTGATACTTAGAAACATCTGTGCACACGTGTGCATGTATGTACACAGGTATGCTCATGTGCGTACAACTGCATATATGTGTACAGTTGTGCATGCATGAGAGAGAGAGAGAGAGAGAGAGAGAGAGAGAGAGAGAGAGAGTAGGCTAAGCATCAGCCTTGGCTGTCATTCCTCTGGCTTCTGTTTCACTTTAATTTTCTGACAGTGTCTGTCATTTGTCTAGGGCTTGCTCGTTAGGTGAGACTGGCCGACGAGTGACAGCCCAGCGCTTACACCCTTGTACGGCCACACCTAGATTATTATGTCAGTTCTGGGCATGGAGCGCAAGTCCTCACGCTTGCAAGAGAGACTGACACTGATTGTAACCAGCTCCTTACAGAATGCGAGGCTAAGCATGGCTGTCAGGGGCTGGAGAGGCGGCTCGGCACTTAAGAGCACTTGCTGTATAATCATGAGGCCGGAATTTGGATCCCACCGTCTCATGGGGGGGGGGAGTCCCCAATCACCTTACCATCCAAGGGATCAGATGATGCCCTCTTCTGACCCTCAGGAGTCTCCTTCACGTGTGCACATATGCTCCCTCCCCCACATGCATGTGTGCATGTGAGGATGCAGGGTCATATGCATGCATGGGCGTAGAGGCCAGAGATTGACTTCCTCAGTCGTGTAAGCCATGGCGTATCTGTGTGTGAGTCCAGGCATATGCAGGCCACAGAGCATATGTGGAGGTCAAAGGATCGTGTTTGGGAGTGAGTTCTCATCTTGTACCTGTTGAAGTAGGGTCTCTCTTGTTATTTGCTAGTTAGCCTGTGAACTTCCTGGCACTTCTGTTTCTGCCACGCATCTTGCTGTAGAAGCCATATGCCTGGCCTCGTATTTGTATTTTAGTTTCTGTGACAGGGTCTCTCATAGCTCAGCTAGACTGGCTGTCCAGTGAGCCTCAGGGATCCTCCTGTCTCCACTCAAGTCCGGTTCTGGGGTTACAGATGTGCACTACCACATCTGCCGTTTGACATGGGCTCTGCAGATCAAAATCAGGTCCTCAGGCTTCTGCAGCAAGCATGGTAATGACAGAGCTGTCTCGCCAGCCTCACACTCAGTGGGAATTAAACTCGGATCCTCTGCAAGAGCAGCAAATGCTCTTAACCACTGAGCCATATCTCTAGCCCCTTCTCTCAGAATTTAAAAGAACGATTTTAAAAAGATAATCTGAACATCCATTACCTTTGCTACCTCATTTATTTATTTTTTCTTCCTCTTCTCTCCCCCATCCCTTTCCCCCTTCATCACCCTACCCACGACACTTCCAGAACACTTAGAATAAATGCAAGATCCCGGTGGATGCAGAAAGACCTTCCTATCCCATAGCAATCACTTCCATCCATCTTTGTAGTCTGGTGACACATGGATGACAGCCATCTTCGCCACCGATAGAGTTTTCCCTTTTAATAACAACCTGCCATTCCTAACTGCAGAGCCCCAGCTTTGCCATGCCTGAGTAGCAGTGCTCTGTCATGAAGATGGGTGGAGCAGGCTGACAGTGAGCGTGCACCAGGGTTCCGGAAGAGCCTCTCCCTTGGCCTCAGAGACCAGGTCTAATGGTGTGGTTAGCCAAGGGTATCCTGGGGCTGTCCAGGGGTGCTAGATTCCCTCCTCCCTAGGACAAAGGATATGAACACAGAGTCACAAGACTTGAGTTGTGGGTCTTCTCCCTCTTTTTTTTTTTATTTCCTTGTGTGTGGAGTGTGCACATACGAATGAAAGCGCATGTGTCTGTGGAGGCCAGAGGTCATCCTTGGCTGTGGTTCCTCAAGTGCTCACCAGTGCCTAGTCTTCTAAGATAGGGACTCTTGCTAGCAGGGGATTTACCAGGCTAGGCTGGCTGGTTGGCCGGTGGGGCCCAGGGATCCTCTTGTCTCTGTGGCTTCCATGATAGGTTTACAAATATACAACATATATACACACACACATGCAAATGTAATTACTCATTCATCTTGACTCGCATGCTGTTTTGCAGGGTCAGCTTATAACCCTTGAATCGTAGTGAGTTGTTACATGGTTTGACTTAATACTTCATAAGAGCTTTGTGTCCTTGGGGAAGCTCATTCCTAGTTCTCCTGCCTCAGCCCTCAAGCGCTGAGGTATGCAACCATCATGTCCAGCTCCACAACTTTTTATTGAGGTCTGCTCTAGGTTCATTCTATTGCTGTGGCAAACACCTTGCCCACAAACAATTCAGAGATAAAAGGACTTACTTTGGCTTACAATTCCAGAGGCATAGAGTCCCTCATGGTGGGACTCCTGGCAAAAGGAGCCTGATACCAGCCTGGCGGTCAGGATCCAGAAAGACCACATTACATCTATACACAGAAGAGAGAAAGAGAGATCTTGAGAGAGGGGGAGAGGGAGAGAGGTGTAGAGAGAGAGATCTGGAGAGAGAGATAGAGAAAGAGCTAGTGAGAGAGATCTAGAGAGAGAGATATCTTGAGATAGACAGCAGAGACAGATCTAGAGAGACAGAGGCAGAGAGAGGGAGAGACACAGACAGCAAGGGGGGCAGGGCTGTTAAACCTCAAAGCCCACCCCCAGTGACACGCTTCCTCCAGCAGGGCTCCACTGCCAAGAGATTCCATAACCTCCCCCCTCACAGCACCACCTACTGGAAACCAAGTATTCGAACACATGAACCTGTAGGTTCTTGTTCTAACTAAAACATCTAGCACATCTCCTTTGCCAAACCTACTTAATCTCATGATACTGGCTCATATGTAAGGAAACTGGACCTCAGGAGATTTAAAATAAGTTGTCTAGAGACACCCACCAGTAGTTCCATTCTGTAACACCTACTGCACAGTTGGCACTTACTGAGCCTGTGGTGTGAAAGAAGTATTTGTCAGCTGGCATGTGGTCCCGGGGCTGCAGAGGGGAAGTGGCAGGCCTGAGGCAGGAATGTGAACCTCCCTCAACAGCCCATGGCAGGGTGGTGCTGGAGCCTCATCACTCAGGCTTAGCAGTCACCCGTGTGTAAAGTTGTAAAGCTGTTAATTTTAGGGCTCGAAATTATGCTGTGTGAGCTTTAAATCCAGCCCATAATTAGAATAAAATGTGAGAAAAGTGAAATTGATATTAAGTTAATTAAAGGGCTTTGCTTATATTGCAAGGAAATTAGCACAACAGAGTGGGAATGCTGACACGCACTCATTGTTAATTTCTTCTGTTTGGGCAATGCTCAGCAGGCCTCAGGCAAGCTTTGTTCCCGGCTTCTGCCCTGGGCCCTCCCTGCACTCCCTACCCAAGCTATAGTACTTGGATAGTTGATCGCACATCTGTCCAGTGGAACCGTCAAAGTCGAGAGTGTATTCATTCCGTTGGGATGCCAGGCTCGGTTCTGCATTCGTGTTACTGGGATCATTACCGGGGCTCACATATCTGCCTTATTGGGGTCATCATGGTCAATCAGATGTTTGTATTATTGGCATCACTGAAGTTTCAACTGGGAAAAAGCCAGAGGGATCTTGCCATTGAGGGACTCGTGAACTATCTTATCTGCCTGTTAAGATATAGGTCGTCCATCTGCACTTGATAACTTGGTCTCTCTCTCTCTCTGCTTTCAGGTCTTTGAGACAGGGTCTTGCTCTGTGATATAGGCTAGTAGCAAACTTATGATTCTCCTGTCTCGGTTCCTTTAGTGCTGGAATTGCAGATATAAAGGTGTGTGTCAATGTGCCTCTGTTTATGGTTTTTAGTTTTTCATTTTTTTTTTTACATTTATTTATTTAATGTCTACTTTGTTTATTTGAAGCAGGGTCTCTCACTGACCTGGAGCTCAGGAAGCAGGTAACCTGGAGGGTAAACCCTAGGGTTCTGACTATCTCTGCTTCATCTCCACCGAGAGTACAAATGTGTATCCCATATCAAGATGTTGTTGTTAAATCTGGATTCAGAGCGTTGAACTCAGGTCCTTATGTGTCGGATGGATGCCCACTCATGCCATGCTACACATGTGGAGGTCAGAAGACAACTTTCAGGGGCCAGTTCTCCTCCAACATGTAGATCTTGGGGGTCAAACTCAAGTCATCATATTTGATAGCAAGTGCCTTTACCTCTTGAGCTCTCTTCCTGGCTCTGATTATTTTAAAAAATGCATATGTGTGACTATTGTGTGTGTGTGGTGGTGGGGGATACACATGGACATGTATGTATATACACATGGAGGCCAGAGGACAACCTTAGTTCCTTGGACTCTTTTGATTATTTGAGGCAGGGTCTCTCATTGACTTGGAGCTTATGAAGTAGGCCGGACTAGCTGATGGTGAGCCCTGGCGTGATGATTTTCTGATTTCTCATCACTGGGAATTCAAATGTTACAGGACATTTGATCACAAGAGTGTATTGTTTACTTGAAAAACTTGTTTCTGATTGTGGTGTGGCTCAGCCCTAGCACATACCTTTAATCTAAGAGCTTTCTCCCTGAAAAGGATTAAATAAAGTTAACCCTAGTTCAAGAGTGAAGGGATCAAAGAGCCAGCGACTGAGTTCATGTCAGAGACAGTCCCTGTTCCTCTTACTAAGGAACCCACTTGGATAGTGAGCTGCCATGGGCTATATTTGTGCAGGGGTTCTAGGTTATCTCTATGCATGGTCCTTGGTTAGAGTATCAATCTCAGAAAAGACCCCTGGGCCCAGATTTTTTGGTTCTGTTGCTCTCCTTGTGGAGCTCCTGTCCCCTCCAGGTCTTTCTATCTCCCCCTTATTTCATGAGATTCCCTGCACTCTGCCCAAAGTTTGGCTATGAGTCTCAGCATCTGCTTTGATATTCTGCTTGGTAGTCTTTCAGAGTCCCTCTGTGGTAGGCTCCTATCCTGTTGCCTGTTTTCTCCCTCTTCTGATGTCTATCCTGTTTGCCTTTCTGAATGAGAATTGAGCATCTTACCCAGGGTCCTCCTTTTTTTAGCTTCTTTAGGTGTACAGATTTTAGTATGATTAACCTATATTATATGCCTAATATCCACTTATGAGTGAGTATATACCCTGTGTGTCTTTCTGCTTCTGAGATATCTCACTCAGGATGATCTTTTCCAGTTCCCACTGTTTGCCTGCAAATTTCATGATTTCCTCGTTTTTAATTGCTGAGTAGTATTTCATTGTGTAAATGTACCACAATTTCTGTATTCATTCCTCGGTTGAGGGACACCTGAGTTGTTTCCAGATTTTGTCTATTATGAATAAAGCTACTGTGAACATGGTTGAGCAAATGTCCTTGTGTGTACTTGAGCATCTTTTGGATATATGCCTAGCAGTGGTATAGCTGGATCTTGTAGTAGCACTATTCCTAATTGTCTGTGAAAGCATCAGATTGATTTCCAAAGTGGTTGTACATGTTTACATTCCCACCAGCAATGGAGGGGGGTTCCCCTTTCTCCACATCCTCTCCAGCATGTGTTGTTACTTGAGCTTTTGTTCTTATCCATTCTGATGGGTGTAAGGTGAAATCTCAGGGTTGTTTTGATTTGCATTTCCCTGATGACTATTAAATTCTCTCTCTCTCTCTCTCTCTCTCTCTCTCTCTCTCTCTCTCTCTCT
>NW_026590062.1:18999313-19097573 GCF_907164565.1 Psammomys obesus | reverse complement strand
TCTCTCTCTCTCTCTCTCTCTCTCTCTCTCTCTCTCTCTCTCTCTCTCTGTGTGTGTTTGTATGGTTTTGTGCATGTGAGTGTAGGTGCCTATGGAGACCAGAAGAGAGTCTTGGATCCACTAAAGCAGGAGTTACAATTTGTTGTGAGCTGCCTAAAATGAGTTCTGGGAGCTGAACTTGGGTCCTTTATAAGAGCAATAGTGCTTTTAATCATTAACCATCTTCCCATCCCGGAAAGTCACCTATTTCCTGCCAGTGTCTATGTTTGATTGGCTGTTGGTTTTAAGAAAACAGGTTTCTTCTCAGTGTTCTAGCACCTTGTTTACAGAGTGATGGAATGAGTGTAATCACTCCTACTTATGTTCCGTGTGGAGCTAAGCAATAAGTTCTGAAATACAGAGCGGCTGTTTGCAGTTACAACAACTAAATAATATATGCATTGTCTTTATTACAGCTGATAGAAACTGGCGTTTTCCAAGATGAAGCAAGCCAAAAAGGTTAGTTTAAGAATTAGCAATTAAAGAAAAAAAAAAAAAAAAAGGAGGAAGAAAATCTTGGCCTCTCTGTCTCTGCATTCTAAATCATGCAAACACTTATGGCTGTGCCAAAGTTGCTCAATTGCCTTTCGAGCAATTACCAAAATGCATTCAGAGATAAAAACGGAGTTCGGGGAAAAATATTTAAGAGCTCTTTAATGAGGTTAAAAACTTTTACTCATTTGTCAAGTTTCTCTAAAATACACTTTTCTTCTCTTTGCCTTCCCATCTTTCTACAGTTGAACTGATTCTAGGAATTTTTGAATAAAAGGGCTGAGATGTTATGAAAATCTACAAATCCCGGGAATTTTCTTCTCTTTTTTTCCTTTTATTAGCTGAAGGTGAATATTCAGGGAGATGTAAAAACCCCTGGGCTGTGTTTACTTTCTTTAAGCTATTTGATTTGGTGGTTACAATGGGTAGTTTGAATTGAACTCTCTCTTTTGTTTAAAAACAAGATTTTATGTTCCCTGGCCAGCCTTGAATTCACTCTGTAGCCTAGGCTGGCCTTGAACTTACAGTATAAAGGTTGGCTTGAAATGTCAATGTCTATTGCTACAATAGAACACCATAACTAAAAGTAACCTGGGGAGGACAGGGTTTATTTCACTTACACTTGCAGGTAATGCTGTATCACTGGGGCAAATCAGGGCAGAGCATGAACCTGGAAGAAAGAACTGAGGACAGGAACTGAAGTGCAGACCATGGAGGAAGGCTGCTGATTAGCTTGTTCAGTCTGCATTCTTACATACTCTAGGACCATCTGCCTAGAGGTGGTACCATCCACAATGGGATGGGCCTTCCCACATCAGTCACTAATTAAGAAAATACGCCACACGTTTTCCCAAACATAACTTGGTGGGGGCATTTTCTCATTTGAGGTTCTCTGCTCCCAAATGACTAGAGCTCTTGCCAAGTTGACACAAAACAGCACAGTCAAATTCATACAGTGTAGAATCACCTGGGAAGAGAGTTTCAATGAGGGATTGTCTACGTTGGATAATGTATCCAAATGTCTGTGTGTGTGTGTGTGTGTGTGTGTGTGTGTGTGTGTGTATGTGGGGGGTGTTTTAGGTACGCTGATTGATGTAGGAAGACCCATTCTATTGCGGGCAGCACCATTCCCTAGGCATCATACACTGCATAAGAGTCGGGAAATCAACCTGAGCACAAGCAAGCAAGGGAGCCTGCATGCATCCTCTCTGCCCCTGACTGTGGGTGTGATGTTCCTAGCTGCTTCCAGCTCCTAGCTTTCTCTGCATTGATGAGCTGTAGCCTTGAACTGTGAGCTGAAATGCCCCCTCCCCCACTTCCCCTCAGTTGCTTTTTGTCAGTGTATTTCATCAACAGCAAAAGAAATGAAATGCTACACAGGCTGGCAGGTACTATACATGTCCAGCTTCATTATCTGTCCTCATCTTCCTCATCCAAATCTTAGCTGGTAAAACGAAAGCTAGCCCATGTCTCAGGGTCTCACTACCCTCTCCCTGAAGCATCATTACTCCTTCCTGTTCCTCTTTGGGGATCATGGGAAAGCTCAACCTGTTTGTTTCTCCCCCCTCACAAGAAAGAATATAGTGTTAACAGCTCACATTTTCATTAAGTGAAAGTTAACTTCTCAGAAGTGTATCTTTTGAAAGCCTGATCTAGAAGGTTCTATAGCACTGAGTTCCAGACGAGAGTCTGAGAAGTGACTGGAACACAAGTCAGCTCCTGCTGTAAACACCTGAAGTCCAGGACCATGGTCTTCAGGTGCAATGGGACTCTTAAGGGGCTCTGAAGTTAGATTTACTCTGTATTAGTCAGCTTTGGGTTTGCTATTGACAGAAAATTAAAGCAACCAACTGAAAAAGAGGAAAGATTTATTCCAGTTCATTGGCCCATTGTTTTGGGGCCTGTAGCAGGGTGGAACATCATAATGGATCTGTGGATGAAGAAGATGCTCGTGGATGTCAGAGAGAGAGAGAGAGAGAGAGGGAAGATGAGGGTTCAGGAGTCCAGGGGCACTCCAGTGACCTCACCTTCACCCATTAGGTCTTGTTTCATAGTGCTGTAGTCTGTTTATGAAGTCCTCCACACGTGGACATTTGGGAAACATTCTAGATCAAAACTATGTAAGAGTCTCAAACTTCCTTTTGGGTACTTAACAAGGCCAAAGCTTCGGGATTTTGGTAACTCATGGTTTGTCCTCATAGTCAACAACGTGACTAGTTTTAGAATCACTCGGGAGATATACCAGTTGGTATGTCTGAGTGAGTACTTCCAGTGAGGTTTACCTGAGGAGGGAAGACTTACTCTAAATGTGGGACCACTGTCCCATCGGCTGGGATCCCCGGCAGAATAAAAAGGAGGAAGTTGGGGGAAGCACCAGCGTTCATCTCTCTCTGTTTCCTGACTGCGGATGTCATGTGACCAGCTGCTTCCTATTGTCACTAGTGTTTTTTTCTACCATGATAGACAGCACCCTCAAAATGTCAGCCACAATAAACCCTTCTTCCTTACGTTGCTTTTGTCATGTGTTTGATCATAGCACTGACAAAAGTAACGAACGCAGTCATAGCATTGGTGAGCCTAAGCCTACCCATCCGGAGAACAGCCATTGCCGCTATAAATACAATAGAATTTCTGCAAAGTGAAATTTATAGAATATCTTTAAAAGTGGCTTTCGGTGGAAGATTGTGAGGTAGCCTCATTGATGTTGTAATGATGAGAGTTATGACGACCAAAGAACAAAATGATTAGTTCTTGCACAAGCTCTGTTTTGTCCCCTGTAAAAATCTAGATAATGGTGAAATGTGTTCAAGTTCTGGAATTTTATGGATCCAAAAGATAGATTTGTGGTGGGCAGACGGCTCAGTTGGTAAAGTGCTTGTTAGATAAGCACGAGGACCTGATTTTGATCCCTAGAACCCAAGTGAAAAATGCCAGGTATGAAAACAGATGCTTGTGACCCTGACTGGGGAAGTGTAGGCAGGAGAATCCCTGGGGCATAGTCTCCAGTCAGTCTAACCTAATGGGTGAGCTCCAGGCCAGTGAGAGACTCTGCCTCAAAAAAAACCAAGGTGGGTGGTTCCTGAAGACTGACACTTAACTTGACCTCTGACCTCCACAGGAATGTACCTACATGCATTTGTACACATATGCATACCTACATGGACACATACCCACATGCATTCACTAATACACATATATTCACACATACACATATATATATTCACTAAATAATACATAAAATTTATTTAATGATAAGTGAGTATATTTCAGTGTAAACGTTAGTTATGATTGGTCATATCTGCATCTTTAAAATCTTTATTTTTCTTTACGTGTGTATGTGTGTGGGTGTGTACATACGAGTACAGTGCCCACGGAGACCAGGAGAGGTCTGACCATTAGATCTCCTGGAGCTAGAGTTACAAGTGGTTGAGACCCACCTGACGTGGATGCTGGAAGACAAACTTTGTTTTGGTGTTTGGGTTTTTGTTTTATTTTGTTTTGTTTTGTTAAGATCTGCAAATGCTCTTAACTACTGAGCCATTTTTCAGCCCCCAGATCTGCCTCTTTTGGAAGTAGATCTAAAAGAATGGGAAGTGATTTTTCCAAATGTGTTGGTTTTCAAAATATCTGTACATTGTTTGACGTTCTTCTCATCAGAAGGTGGCATTTGACCTTCCTATGGTGGCCTATGTTCTGGTCTTAGAGCCTTACTTTTAGTGAATTGTAGTTTTGATTTCTTTAAAAACTAAGTTATCGAGGAGGACCTCCCCCATCATTGGATTGGGGAGGGGCATAGGAGAAGAAGAGAGATGGAAGGTGAGATTGGGAGAGCATGGGGGAGGGGGGCTACAGCTGGGATACAAAGTGAATAAACTGTAATTAATAAAAATAAAATAAAAATTAAAAAAAAAACCAAGTTATGTTATGTAAACAGGCTTTTGTTTTAACCCCAAGTGTGGGATATGGGACACCTTAGTTTGTCTACAGCTGATAATTGTTGCTTGTGGCTTAGAGAGGGAAGTGGTCTTTGCCAGCTACAGATAGTTTAACTCTGAGAACTTGGAGAGGATATAAATGCCAGAACTCAGAGCGATGCTCTAAGAGAGAGACAGATGCTTTGAAGGACACTTTGAGAGATGTTCTGGGTGAGAGAGAGATAGAGAGGCTTCGAGGAGATGGCAGAGAAGGGAGAAGGCTCCTGTTGGATACCTTGATGACTGAGATTGGTATTGCCCCAAAGAACCCAGTGACCCTAAGCAGCTGAAACTAAGACCTGTGCCCCTTTCTCTTCTAAGCTTCTTTCTCCCCTACCTAGGGTCAGGGGGTTGGAAGGGAGGTAGAGGCTCAAGGAACCCCAAATACAGTAGTTTAAAAACTAGCACCAACAGTGAACAGAATCCAATGTCTCATAACTTCTGAGGGTGGGTCATGAAGGGTAAGACAACTTCTGCCCTAGAGGGTCTCTGGGAACACACCATTTGAAACCTGGAGCCACCATATAAGAAACTGGGCTACCTGGAAGCCTTGTATGACAGTCCACCTGGAAAGAGATGGATTCCCCAAGGAAACCCATCTGTAAGTGTTTGCCCAAAGCACTCACATCGTTAGAGTGACACACAAGTTAGCTACTCTTCCAATCACTTCAACCCTGCCCCCTGATTCCTGCCCCACCCTCAGCCTCCTCCAGCTGATACCAAGTGATCTAGTTCAGACACCAGTTGTCCCCATTCCCAAGTCTAGGCCCAACGGTGAATTCACGAGCAAAATAAATGTGGCTCTTGTTTTAAGCTACCAACTTTTTATACAGCAATAAATCACCGGTGCAGGAAGGCAGTATCCTTGTGCTTAATAAGGGGATTTTTTTTAAAACATAAAGATTCATGATGATGAAGGTGCTGATAGCAACGCTAACAGTGATAAATGTAACAACAAAGAACACTTATTGACCACATGTTTAATGTTCCAGCCACCGTGCTAAAGGCTTTATATGGACATAAAAATGGGTAATGAGTTTTCTTGGCAAGTCTTGGATTTACTTGCCATCACTGGACTGTGGGCCTCACTACTCCAGGGAAGTTAGGTCAGCCAAGAACTTTAGACATCTTCTAGCAAGTCTCTGGCAGCTGCCCTGGACCACTGTGTGGTCCTGTTGGGTACAGACTGGAGGAGGGGACTGTCTCTTCCACGGCTTCATCCCAATGGGCATCGCTTGAGTGTGAAGTGTCTCCCTCAGATTCATGTGCTGCAAATATGGTTCCCTGAAGGTGATGGTGTTTCGGGAGGGTTGTGGAAACTTCAGGGGGTAGGGTTTAGCCAAAGGAAACAGGTGTCTTGGACAGGTCCTTGTGGGTATCTTTTCCTTGATTTTTTTTTTTCCGGTTTAGCCCTCTCTGATTCCTATGTGACACATGTGGGGTGGGGTGGGCGATGGAAACAGCTTAGTCCATAAAGTGGCCACTGCGCAGGCACCAGTACCCGTGGAAAAGCTGGGTGTGGTGCTGGGCACCTGTGACCCTAAAGCTGTGGAGGTCTGGGAGAGGCAGCCACATCCACTGAAGCTTACTGAAAAGGCAGTGTAGCCAGCCAGTGATTTCCGAGTTCCACGAGAGACCCTGTCTCAAGAAACATGGTGGAGAGTGAAGCTACCCCATGTCTATCTGCGTCTGGTGTGTGCACGCAATTAGAACTTGGGCTGTTTACTGCTTCTAGATGTGGGATACACTGTAAGCTTATAGAGGACCTTTCTCTTTGGGGCTTGAATCAAACACCTCAGGATTCTTTGTATTTGTATGGTGCAGGGAGCTGGTTTAAATGATAGTCTCCTCTCAGGAAACAAATCACTTTTTCCAGAGTAACAACATCTCTTTTTTAATTCTTACATTGCATGCAGGGACATACAGACAGACACACAGACACACATGCACACAGAGACACAGACCGTTGAACACAAACTAGAGTGCAGGGGATGTAGCAAGCTATTGCTTCTCATGCTTGACTGACTTTTCTGTTTGCTTGAGGAACTTTTGAAAGAACTTCCAATTCCCAGCTCCTGCAGCCTGGAGGCTCACATTTTTGTCAGTACAGGTTAGGATATCTGAAGTCTGAAAATTCAAAATGTGATGCACACTGAAATTGATACTTTCTGAGAGATTGACGTGCCAGATATTAGAGTCTGAGTTGCAGTTGTTCAACTAGTATATTCATTTGTGTTTATGTGTATACATGTGTCTCCACATATATGTACAGGTGAAAGTGTGTGGGTTGAGTGCCATGTACAAGTATGGTTTCATTTGGAAGTCAGTGTACAACCTTGGGAATCATACCTTAGATACCATCCACATTGCTATGTTTTTGAGACAGGGTCTCTCCCTGGACTGGAGCTCACTGCCTTGGCTCAGTTGGCTGTCCAGTGAGCGTCAGGGATACTCCTGTCTCTGACTCCTCACAGCTGGGATTACAAGTACATGCCACCATACCTGTGGTGGTTTGAATGAAAATGTCCCCCATAGGCACATGGGGTGTGTCACTGTTAGGGGGTGTGTTCTCGTTAGAGAAAGTGTGTGACTGTGGGGGCTGGCTTTGAGGTCTCAAAGGTGTTCAAGCCAGGCCTAGTGTAGCATTCACTTCTGCTGCAGATCCCGATGTAGAACTCTCAGCTACCTCTCTAGCACCATGTCTGCCTGCATGCCGCCATGCTTCCTGCCATGTTGATAATGGACTAAACCTCCGAACTGTGAGCCAGCCCCAGATAAATGTTTTCCTTTATAGGAGTTGCCGTGGTCATGGTGTCTCTTCACAGCAATAGAAACCCTAACTAAGACAATATCTGTTTTTTTTTTTGTTGTTGTTGTTTTGTTTTTAATATTTGATTTTTTAAATGTAGGTTCTGGAGTCAGAATGCAGGTCCTCATGCTGCTGTGCAAGCAAGCGCTTTACCTCCTGAGTCAAATCCTCAGCCTCTTGACTGGTATATTCTACTCAAATGTTCTAGAATATCACATACTTTTAATCCCAAGTATTTCAGTTAAATAGCGCTCTACCTCCATAAGATAAAGAGTTCATCTGGGGACTGGAATAATTTCTTTTGTGTCACTCTGACCAAAGATACTTGAGAACTACCCTTAGAGGGAGGTATTCATTTTAACTTACACCCTCAGAGAGTTCAGTCCATGGTCTCTCGGCTCCATGCGCTTTGATAGATATCATGGTGTCTGGGGTTGGGGGTGGGGTCGGGAAGTAGATACTAGCCTCAGGGTTCAGTCCATGGCTGCTTGGTACCACCCACTTGAGCAGACCGTCATGATGGGAAGGTGTGGTGGAGACTGCCCTCACCTCTTGGCAGCAGAGGAGGGGATGCAGGAACGGGCCAGGGTGGGATGTAGCTGAGGGACATGCTTCCGGCGACTGACTTTCTCCAGCTGGACCTTCCTTCTCACCACTGCTGGGCTTGCCCAGGGGGCCCTGGCAGGCAGGGGGCAGGGGAATAAAGGTCTCACCTGTCTGTCCCGGGTGGCAGCAGGCCTTTGGGGATGTAGGCTGAGCTGTGGGCCAGGAATAGGGTACACAGGAGGCCCCTACTTTCTCTCTTTAACTTCATTCCGATCATACCATCATATAATAAATCCATCCACGGGTGAATCTACTGATTAGCTCAAAGCCCTTGTGATCTTATCCTTTCTGGAAGCTTCTTCACAAATACATCCAGAACTGTGTTTCTACCAGATAGTCACGATCGACTGTCACGTGTATTTGTGTGTGTGTGTGTGTGTGTGTGTGTGTGTGTGTGTGTGTGTATGGAGGACAGAGGTCAAACCTGAGTGGTTCCCTCAACAACTCTCCGTTTTTGACAGTCAGTCAGAAACTGGAACTTGCCGAGCATGCTGGGTTGGCTGGCCAGTGGATCCTAGAGATCCTCCTGTCTCTGCCCCTCAACACTGAGGTTACAAGCATGCAGCACTAACTTTTGATGTGGGTACTGGGGACAGAACACAGGTCCTCATGGCGGGACAGTAAACCCTGTACCAATGAACCATCTCCTAGGTGCCAGTAATCTTTATTTTATTTATAATGGCTGACCCAAGACGAGTGAAGCAACGGGGGCAGCGAGGCGTAAACCATAGGAGCATCCTATGTGCGTCCTAGTGCATACAGCACTCAGGAGCGACATTGTGTGTCCACGAGTCAGTGCTACCTACAGTTAGGGGTATGCGCTGTGATCTCGGAAGCTATTCTGTCTGGGTGCAGAGACCATTTTCTTATGGAAAATAAGGTCTGTGTGTCCGTTTGCTGTCGAGGTAGGCATCGCTGCCAGTTTCAATAACTGCACCCATAGATACGATCAGTTTCCCTAAGGCTGCCGAATGGACAAGACCTGTTTATAGGGAATGTTCTAGATTATCGTTTTGTTGTTTTCTTCTTTCTGTCTTTCTTCCTCTCTCTCCTTCCCTTATCCCTCCTTCCTTCCTTCCTTCCTTTCTTCCTTCCTTCCTTCCTTCCTTCCTTCCTTCCTTCCTTCCTTCCTTCCTTCCTTCCTTCCTTCCTTCCTTCCTCCCTCCCTCCCTCCGTCTCTCCTGCCCTTCCCCTCTCCTTCTCTCCTTCCTTCCTCCCTCTGTCCCGCTATCCCTCCTTTCTTTTTTCCTCTCTCCCTTCATCCTTCCTTCCTCTCTTGCTTGATTCTTTTTCAGAATTTGTGTGTGTGTGTGTGTGTGTGTGTGTGTGTGTGTGTGTAGCTCAGCATGACCACAAACTCACCATTGATCCTCCTGCAATGAGATTGCACATGATCTAGCTTCTGGTTTTCTAGTGGAGAGCTCTCTCTCTCTCTCTCTCTCTCTCTCTGTGTGTGTGTGTGTGTGTGTTTATGTGTGTATGTGTGTGGTGTGTGTGTGTATATATATATATATATATATATATATATATATATATATATATATATGTAGCCCAGGCTGGCTTTGAGCTCTGAATCTTTCTGCCTCCATCTCCTGGTCACAGGTGTGCGATGCCATGCCATGCCTGGTTTATGGGATGCTGATGACTGAATCCAGGGCTTTATGCATTCTAGGCAAGCACTCTATCTACCGAGTCACATCCCTAGCCCCTTTCCTTTCTTTTTCTTTCTGTGTTGTTGAGAAACCAATCTAGGGTCTTTGCATGCTAAGTAGGTTGCTTCACCACGTCCTGGCCCCAGCCCCAGCCCCAGCCCCTCATTGTTTTCCAACTGAGTACTCCACTATTGAGCCATACCCCTAGCCCTTTTTATGTTATTTAAAGTGAAGCTGACTCCTCCTGTGGGGTCCTGTGTGGGTTCCTAGCAGTACTGCGGTACCATGTCCTTGACTGACAAGCCAATGCCTTCAGTCTTTCTTTTCAGACTCAGTTTGTTTTCAGAGCCAGTTCCTGTCAATGCCCCTTCCTGCAGCCTCTGTCTGCTACCTCTGTTGCTGCTCTCCCATCTCACCAGGACTAGCTCTTAGTTCTTAAGTGTTTCAGCCGCTCTGGTGTGTGAAGTGCTTTGCTCACTCAGACAAAGCAAGCTTCATGCCATTCTCTCCTGTAGTCATGCTGTTCCCTTAGCCTGTATTTTATCCTGTATCACTCTCTCTGTGTATGTGTGGAAGCCAGTGGTTGATTTCAGGTGTCAGCCTCAGTTACTTTCCAAAAGTAGGCAACCTAAAAAACCAATTTGATGTGTGTGGTGTGTTTGTGGTGTGTGTCTGTCCTTGTATGTGTGGTGTGTATGTGTGATATAGGTATGTTTATGTGTGTATGTGTGTGATGTGTGTGTATGTGTGTGTGTGGTATGTGTCCCCACGTACAAGTGACATGGTGACTTGCGGGTGTCAGTTCTCTCCTTCTACCAGGTGGAGCCCAGAAACTAAACTCAAATCATCAGGCTTTACCCATTGAGCCATCTTGCCAGCAAGATCTTTTTTTGAGAAAGAATCTCTCATTAGCAGGCTGGCCAGCAAGCCCCCAGGATCTGCCTGTCTTAGCTTCCCCAGGACTGGGATTACAAGTCTACACAGCCATGCTCTGCTTTTTACATGGGTTCTGGGGGATTGAACTCAGGTCCTCACTCTTGTACATCAAGCACATTCCTGACAGAGCCATCATTCCGGTCTCTGAGCCACACCTCTTAAAATGTCTGCCACCCCTCCAAACAGAGATGCTTTTGGTAGGAGGTTGCAGTTCCTAAGAGCAACAGGATCGCACTGAGTCCTAGACTATCAGAGGAAGCTATGATGCCATGTGCAAAAGCCATGTGTGTATTTTATGAACTTTTCCAAATCTTTTGGCATACCTTTCTTGTCTGGGCATTTCTTTTCCATCTTTCCGAAATATTCAACTTGGGTTTTAGTCGGTTGCCGTCATTTTTTTTTTTCTTCCACACGTAACGTCACCAGTTTATGTGATTTAGAAGGATTATATAATTACAGTAGCAAACACAGCTGGCATGAAAGATTGGGGGTGGGGGCGGGGCAGCAAAGTTGTTGGCAGGTGCGCAAGCCAACTGACAGGAGCAGAAACCGGCAAGCCCGGTGGAGGGGTGTCTGAAGCCACGAGACTGTCCACGCATCCTGGGTACCTGCCATATCTGCGATGAACAGGGCTGGGGGTGCCAGGCAGTGTGGTGAGTCAGTTAAGAATGTTTCTATTGGGCTGGAGGCATGGCTCAGCTGGTAAGGCACCTGTTCAGTTGCACAGAGACCTGGGTTCCATCCTGAGCACCTAATAAGTCCCAAGCGATGGTGGACAACTGTAACCCTCCCTCTTACAAGGTGGAGGCAGGAGAATCAGAATTTTAAGGTCATTCTCTGTTACACAGAGAGTTCTAGGCTAGCCTGGGCTGTGTGAGACCTTGTCTCAAGAGAGAGAGAGAAATAAGAGGAGAGGAAGAGAGACGGAGAGAGAGAGAAAGAGAGAGAGATTTTCTGTTGATTTAAGATGTTTGTCCTAGTAAATTGAGTGAACAGCAAAAATAGAGACACAAAAGTAAACTAGTTACAATCCTATAGCATAGCATATAGCATATAGCATAGCATAGTAGTATTTTCCTCTTTTGAGAAACATTATTGTTTCTTTAAGAGCACAGTGAAATAGCAATGTTTGTGTCCTATGCTAATAACAGTGTAACAGTAATGTTACCCTGTATTACTGTGTTATCTTTCCTGTTGCTCGGACAGAATGCCATACATAAGCAACTTAAGGGTGGAAGGACTCGTTTGGGCTCATGGTTTCTGAGGTGTCATAGATGCCCCCCCCGCCCGGGCTGGAGAGATGGCTCGGTAGTTAAGAGCATAGAGTGTTCTCACAGGACAGGAGTGGTTCCCAGCACGCAGGCTGGAGGCTCACCACCAACCTTTAGCCTCAGGGGAGCTGATGGGCTCTTCCAGCCTCTGAGGCACTTGCATGCACATGTACACATGCCCCCCGCCCCCCACTAAAAAAAACAATAACAACAACAACAGCAGAGTGCCAACGATACCCCTGCTGGTGACCAATTTCCCACTAGATACCAGCTGCCCGTCCCAACTTGCCAACAATGCCAGTGTGTTATGATTCATGATGGGATGAATCACTGATTACTGCATCAGAACCAACCACCTCTGGAAATGCCCTCGTAGACACACCCAGATGTACCCTTTAGTAATTCTTCAGGTGTTTCTTAATTCAGTCAAACTGACAGTTAAAATCAACCAACACACCAAGGAAAGGCTTCATAAGCGCACATTTCTGGTACTGCCTGTTATTTTCATTCAACTGTTTTTTTTTTTCTCCCTCTTGCTATTGGCAGATATGGTACTTTCAAACCTTTTCAAATGGCATGACACACATTTTTTTTTTTTTTGAGAGCTTAATGTCCAATATCAGATGGAAATAGTCTCCTGTGGATTTTTTTTTTTTTTAAGCCAAAAGGTAGAGGCTTTTAAAAGGCTTTTGATGTATTTTGTCAAACTGTTTTTCCATTAGAGTTCCACTTCTGCCAGCCATGCGTAAAGTCTTTGTGGTGCCTGTTTTCCTCCACAATGAATAGATATCAGAGTTTTTCAAATCTTTGCTAATTTGACAGATTACAATCACATTTTCTTTCATTTCCATGATTGCCAATGAAGTGGAAAAAATCTCCCCCCGCCAATGCCATTCATTTGCATTTGTTTGAAATTTCACATTCTGATTTCTCGGTTCAAAACATTCTTTCTGTTGATGAGTTCGATTGTTGATCTGCATTGCATCTTCATAACTTAAAGAAGTCATCTTTGTCTTTAACACTCAGGAATGCTTTTCCAAATGTACCATTTAACTCTTTATTGCTGAGAATTTTTATTTATTTGTTTGTTTGTTTGTTGGTGTGATGTCTAGCTTTTACAAGTTCATAGAACATTCAGATTTTCAGCATTTTTCTTCATTGGATGTCTGGAAAAACTTAAACTTTTCCCTCCGTTTTTACGATTCTATGTTTATTGTATTTTATTTTTGTATGTGCCTATGCATGTGCCTATGCATGCAGGTACCTGCAGAGGATAGAGGAAGGGTTAGATTCCCCTGGGGCTGGAGTTACAGTTGTCTTCGTGTGAGCTGTGGGGAACCAAACTCAGGTGTTCTGCAAGAGCAGCAAGTGCTCTTAACCACGGAGCCATCTCATAGGTGTTATTAATCAAGATTAGCCATTATCAGCTCCCCCCACCCTTGGTTTTATAAAAACAAACCAAAACCAAAAAAACCCAAAATCTCAATTTGAATTTTAGCAGGCAATTTTTCTTGTGCGTGGGAATTGAGCTTCTGTTCTGATCTTTTCCATGTGTGTTTTCGTTGTGGGAACCCTAGTGGTTGAATATGATGCTTCCCATTCTGTGATTCCCCTCGTCATGTCCTCAATTTGTTAGCTGCACAAAGCTAGGCGTGGTATTCATGATGCTGTTCTGTTCCTGTGTCCCATCTGTATTTGAGTTGTTACCACATTGTGGTAAATATGTGCTCACATCATCTTCCTCATTTTCCCTTTCTTCTTTCCTTCCCATCTTTCTCCCTCCCCCCATTCTCTTCTTCCCCTTCCTTTTCTCCTCATCCTTTTCCTCCTTCTCCTCTTTATCTCCCATCTCTTCTTTTTAGATGCTTATTGCCTCTCTTCCTCCTCTTCTTTTTGGCTGCTATATTTCCCATTTAGCAGAATTCTCACTTTGTTTGTGTCTTAGTTTGCCTTCAGTTGCTGTGATAAACATCTCAACCTAAAGCAACTTTGGAAGCTTACAAAACCGAGGAAAATCGAGGAAGGAGCTCAAGGCAGGAACTTGAAGCAGAGACCACAGAGGAGTGTTGTTTACTGACTTGCTTCCCCTCCCTTGCTTAGTTACCTTCTGTATGCATTCTAGGCCCAACTGTCTAGGGATGGTACCACCCACTGTGGGCCCAGCCTTCAATTAGCAATCAAGAAAATGACCCACAGATAAGGTCAATCTGTTGGAGGCACCCTCTTCCAAGGTGTGTCAATTTGACAACCAAGATTAGCCTTCCCTGTTTGTCTAAGACTAGAAACATCCCTGAAGCGAAGATGTGCAGGTGGCAGGGTTTTCAGGGGGTTTTGTTTGATACTTTTTAAATGTGTATAGAGTTTAGGCAGCTATAGAATGTTTACCTTTAATGTCATGATATTATGTTGTATTCTGACATTTAATTTATTGTATATTTTTATTAAAATATATGTTTGTACATGTGTGAGTGGATAGTTTTAGAGGCCAGAAGAGAACACTGAATCCCTTAGAGGTGGAGTTACATGTGGTTGTGGGCTGCCCAACATAGACACTGGAAACTGGCCTCAGATCTTTTACAAGAGCAGCAACTGCTCCTAATCACTGAGCCATCTCCCAGGCCCTGTATTCTGGCATTTAGTATTACAGTATATAAGTTAAATCCATCTACTCATCCATGAAGCCATCCATTCATCCCTTCATTCCCTCACCCCTCTATAATATGTTCATGCATCCCTTCACCCACCTGTGCATCAACTCTTGCATCCACTTACACGTCCATCCATCTATCCATCCATCCATCCATCCATCCATCCATCCATCCATCCACCCATCCACCCACCTATCCATACATCCAACCATTCATCCATTTTTTTCTTCCAACCACTCCACCTTCCATCCAGAATCAGATGTGTAAGATAAGGCTCAGTGGAATAAGAAAATGTCAGCATCCAGACTAGAAAAGGGTAGCTTAGGAGCAAGTGGTCCAGGCCTATCATCTCAGCACTTGAGATGCTGAGTGTAGTGGTTTGGACGAGAATGATCTCCATAAGTTCATCTGTTTGAATACAAACAGTTGGTGGAACTATCTGATAAGAGTTACGTATGGCCTTGTTGGAGGAGTTGTGTCACTGGGGGCAGCTTTTGAGGTTTCAAAAGACTCATGTCATCCCAGCTGTTCCTGCCACCATGCCTTTGTTCCACCATCGTGGACTCTAAACCTCTGAAACCATAAGCCCAGCAAAATGCATTTTTTTTTTTGTAAGATGCCTTGGCCATGGTGTTTTGTTACAGCAGTTTAAAAGTAGCTAAGACACTGAGACATAAGGATGGAAAGTTCAGGCCATTCCCTGCCACATGGCAAGTTATCTGGGCTGCATCTCACTCTGATTCCAAAACCAAAACCAGCCAAACAATAAAAGGAAAGAGAGGCTGTGTTTGAGTGCGTTTGGTAATGGTAGAAATGGTAAAGAATGGTAGAGCCTTCACACGAATGAATGAATTCGTTCATTTAAGTGTGTCTGTGTGTGTGTGTGTTCACATGGCTGCCTATGCTTGCGGAGGCCTGAGGTCCATATTAAAGGTCCCCTCAATCGCTCTCCATCTTAATTTTTGAGATAAGGTCTCTCGTGGAGCTTAGAGCTCACCAATCTCTCTAGGCTGGCTAGCCGAGAGCCCCAGGGATCCTGCTGTCTCCACCCTCCCAGCACTGAGATTATTGGCATCTCCCATCCACTCTGGAGTTTTACTCAGATTCTAGGGCACTTGACACAGCAGTCACTTTGCTGGCTGACACATCTCCCAGGTCCTCCAAATATATTTTGAAGGTAGAACTGACAGAGGATGAGATTAAGAGGAGGGAAGCCGTGAGGGTGACTCCAGTTTTTACTTTGTCAGTAGAAGAGTGTCCCTTTCCCTCAGTGAGTTTCACACCAGAGACAGAATACACCCTGCAAACTCCACACATTTATGCTTCCCTTGAATGGTCTTCATTGTAGCCCAGGCTAGTCAGTAACTCCGAGTGTAACCCAGGCTGGCTTCTAAGTTGCAATCTGCCTGTCTCAGCCTCCTGAAATCTGGTATTACAGAGGGTTAAAGCCAGGGTCTGCTGAACCCCTGAGCTGTGCGTCCAGACTGTTGGACTTTTTACTGGTTGTGTGTGTGACGCACACATGAGTATGGGAGTCATTAAATGAGCTGGAGACAGCTTTCACAGAGCGGGTGCAGGGAGACCAGGCTTCTGGGCACACTGAGTTTCAGGAGCTTGTTAACAGCCAGGCGGTGATGTCCTATGTATAGTCAGATGCCTAGCTGTACTTTTGCTTGGTCCCAGAGGCAGCAGAGAAGGGAGCGGAGTGGCTTTGCTCGGGAGGTTGTTGGAAAAGACAGGCTAAGGCAGACACCGTTATTCAGGCCTGGTGTTGCACGCCCACCACAGGCTAGCAAGTTCAAGGCATGCCTGGGGTAAAGAGTAAGTTTAAGGCCAGTCCTAACACAGCTTAGTGAGACCATATCTCAAAATAAGAATTCAGGGGCCGGGCATATGGCTCAGTGGGCAAAGCAATTGCTGTGTAAGCATAATGACGTGAGTTTGGATCCTCAACACCCACGTAAAAGCTGGGTGTGGTGCTGTGGGCCTGTAACCCCCTGCACTGGCTAGATGGATCAGGCAGAGCCTGGGGCCCGCTGACTAGGCGGCTCAGCCAAAATACTGAGCCTTTGGTTCAGTGGAGGGAGCGGGAGGCCTCTGGCATCAGATCTGGCCTTTGCACACTCACTCACATACACACAAATGCATACGTATGTATACAGGCAAATCAAATAAATAAAAAAATCAGAAGAGGGCTGTGTGTATAGCTCAATGTAGGATACTTGCCAAGCGTGTGAAAAGCCCTAGATGCAATCCCCAGTTGTTATAGGCATGCAAGATTCTGAGACAGGAGGAGGGCAACTCTGGGGTTATCCTGGCTTACGTAAGGAGTTACTCACTAGCCTGGGCCGCAATAAGACTATTTGCTGAGAAAGGCCGTACTGGAGAAGTGCAAATACCCAGCACCTACAAGATGTGTTCTGTCTTCAGTATGAGACTCATCGAAGGGACAAAACAGCCAGCCCGTTGTTACGCAAATCAATGTGTGCACGTGATGAGATCCTTATTTTATCATCATTATCCCAGTTACTCATTTCCTTTTACACCTCATTTTAAAATTCTGTGTATACATCTGTCCTGTAGGTATTACATGCATGCAGTACCCACAGAGGCCAGAAGAGGGCGTTAGATTCCCCCCACCCCTGAGCTGGAGTTACAGGTGGTCTTGAGCCACCCTGGAACTGAACTCCGGTTCTTTGCAGGAACAGTAAGCGCTCTTAACTGCTGAGCTATCTTCCCAGCCCCTCATAGCCTTTTAAAGATGACATTAAGCCAAGTAAGGATGTTTGCTGTGCTCTAGAGTGGATTAAAGCCCATCACATTTCTAGTGAGTGATTTAAATATTGCATAGCTCATTTATAATTGAATAATGTTATGGTGGCTCCCCCCGCCGCCTTCATTTTGAAGGCATTCTCTCCAAAAAAGGCTGTTTTGTTTTCTCTTTCCAAAATAAACATGAATCTGCATAAGAAATCAGGAGCCTGTGAAAGGAATCAATAAAATTAACTGGAAGTAGATCTCATGCTTTGAATGCATCACACATCACTATTGGAAGGCGGGGGGGGGGGCAAGAAGGAGTGAGTTCAAAGAGGAGCTGGGATTTAAAAGACTGACCTACTTCAAGGAGATGAATATTTTAAAAATGAGAGCTTTAAAAATAATGCATTTATACTACCCGGGCCGAGGCTCTCAGCAACAGAGATTTTTACAAGAAGCCTGCTTCCCCAAACCCTGGGACAGACAGGGCTGGCGCTGTGTTGACAGGAGTCCCTGCCCTTCCAGAAGGAATGCTAGCCTTCAAGTCTGAAGGTATGTTTTATTCAAAATACGCGTTTCAAGTCGGAATCTTTCAAACTGCCTCCACTGGAGGCCTGCCGATAGATGTCTGTCATGTCAGCACACAGGAGACAGAAGCAGGTCGGGTAGCCTCAAGTGTGATCCCAGCTACACGCGGAGCTCCAGGCCAGAACGGTCTATGTAGCAAGATCTTGTCTCATACAAACAAACCAAACCAAAACACAGACAAACCAAACCAAAACCTAAAACCCCCAGCGTGGTACTTCGCATCTGTAACCCCTGCGTTTAGTCTGAGGCAGAAGGACTCAGCAGAAGATTGGGGCTCACGTAGGTGCTACGGAGACTTCCTCTGTAGGCCAGGGTGGACTTGAGCCCATAAAGATCCTCTGTCTTTACCTCTGTCTCTGGAGCTCTGACACGACAGGTGTGTGTCAGTTCATCTGCAACCCTGCGCTTCAAAATGAATTTTGGATGCAATCTCACTTGTCTTTTCGGTTTCCTGCGGAATTTGGTTTGCTTCTTTTTAAGATGTTTGTGTCAGCCTCTAGGGGTGGTGGTACCATTTCTGTCCCTGTGGGAGGCCTAGGCGCTTTGACCTCTCATCCTCTGGAGTGGTTCTCTCCTTGGATTGGGGACAGTTTTTTGTTTTTTGTTTTTTTTTTTTATACTAACGCATCGACGAGATCCAGCTGATGGCTCGCAGGCTCCTCTGTAGATGGCACGCTGTGTGGCTGCCTTGGTATCTCTGCTGAAATTGTGATGGTGTACTTCTATAACACAAACAGCTGGGGAAGTGGAGGCAGGAGGATCAGGGGTTTGAGGCCAGCCTGGGCAAGGGGAGGCCCTGTGTGAAGAACAACACCGTTTGAATCTTGCATGTGTGTCTGTGCACACGGGCGTCTACAATAATGTCTGGGTGCTTGGTGAGTTGATATTAGTGTACCGGCCAGTTGGGAGCTTAATCGCCCTTCCCCCTAAATTCAAGGTGTATGAGACGTTTATCTTCAGGAGAAAGAGAGCTTGAACCTCTTGTCCCCAGAAATGTACTTTTCCACTTGCTGTACTAGGGATAGAAGTGCAGAGCCTTTTGCACACTAGGCAAGTACCCCACCACTGATCTATGTCACCAGCCCCTTGTCTGTTTTTGAGGTGAGGTCTCCCTGACCTCAAACTTGTCGTCTTTCTGTCTCAGCCTCCCAGCCCTTGATTTACAGACTCCTGCATTATATTTATCTGTGTATTTATTGTGCTGGGATTTGGATCCAGGGCATTCATTGCATATGCTAAACAAATGCTCCTGTCCTGGGCTACCATTCCAACTCACTGCTTTCTTTTGTTTTGCAGTGATGTGGAATAGAACCTGGAGCCTTGTGCAAGCCAGGCAATCATTCTACCAATGACTTCCATCCCCAGCCCACACTATAAGTATTTTGCTTAGAAACTGTTTTTAAATGTAAGTGGTGGGCATGCAAACCTGCCTGAGTATACACACTGTGTGCTTGCAGGAGCCTGTGCAAGTCAGGAGAAAGCACCAGACCGGGAATTATAGGTGCTTATGAACTGCCTAATTTGGGTCCTGGGAACTGAACTTGGGTCTTCTACAAGAGCCAAGTTCATCTTTCCAGGCCCAATTTATCTTACACACCCCGGCGGCGTGCTTTGTTCTTTTCTTTCATTTTGTTTTGTGCTAGGTATTATAGTGACTTCCCAGTAAATGTAGTTATTTGAAAGCCTTTGTGGGACTTTAATTTTTTTTTATCTTTGCAAATTAGTGTTTTAGGAAGATGTACTGTAGTCCAGGCTCTGTAACTGAGGGTGACCTTGAACTCCTGATTCTGCCTCTACCTCCCAAGTGCTGGGATTACAAGGCTACACCACCATGCCCAGAATCTGGAATTTTCCTGCCCTTAAAATGCCTACTGAGTTTGAAGAAATCAAAGCTAGTAAGAACTGAGGAGTGGGGGTGGCCAAAGGGTATCAGTATAAATAATTATTTCAGAAACAATTTAAATTTTATTAGGAGTATTTTCATTAGAAAAGTTTGATTTCCAATTACTTCCCCGTTACTGTGTGGGCTGAGCTCACTTAGCATCATTACCGTGTCCCCATCTCCGTTCTCCTCCATCCCCGCTCATAGTGATCATAGAATGTAAAATGAGCACAGACTGGGTTTTTTAATCTATTTGGACAATTTGCAAGCGTGCAGCCCACTGTAATGGAATTTGAGATGTCGTGCCAAAGGATTTTTGTTTTCTTCTGATTCTGATTCTGAAGTCCTTGTGCTATTTGCTTTTGCTTTATTTGAGAAAGATTCTGGGCTGCTGCCAGGGACAGCTTGGAATCACTTGTAACTATATTAGCCATACACACAGCTGCGTGGGCCGAAATCGGGCTTACTGTTGGTGCCGGGCTGGGTGATGGCTTGTCTTTAATTATTGTGATGGAATTTGTAAAGGCATAGCCAATCAGGAGAATGTAGGAGTCTTGGAATTTCACAGCTAGAGCAGCTTCAGAAGTGTCTGGAGTTTCTACAAAAATTTCCTTGACCAGCTTTGATTTTCTATTTGGTTTAGTCTTTATTTTTCCTCCTCCCTCCTCCACCTATGGCTTGCTCTTTCTTTCATCCTCCTCTTTGGTTTTATTGAAACAGGAGCTTTCTATGTTGTGTAGCCTGGGCTGGCATCATACTCTACTGATCATTTAGTTTCAACTTCCAGAGTTCTTGGTGTGTGTGTGTGTGTGTGTAAATACATGCATGCATGCTGTGTGTGTGCACTTAATGTTTTCAAGTGCATTTGTATGTATGTGCACATATGTGTGAAGGTCAGAGGTCAATATCAGGTTGAGACAGAATGGCTCTATGAATCCAGAGCTTACTGGTTCGTCTAGGTGGGCTGGCCAGCTAGCCCCAGGGATCCTCCTGTCTCTATCTCTCCAGGACTAGAATTATAAGGATGAGCCATCTTGTCCAGTTTTTGTTTTGTTTTGTTTTTCATGTGGGTTCTGAGGGATCAAACTCAGGTCCCCATGCTTGCAAGGTAAACCCTTTACCAACTGAGAAGGCTTCCCAGTTCCCTGAGAAGGTTGTTTTAGGAAGGGTGCCCCGGCTCTGCCCTCATAGATTCCTGTCTTGCTCTCCAACAGACCTGGAGGTCTGCACCAGGTGATCAGAAGCCAGTGCAGTGAGTTCAGCCTCCAGAATATTGATAGTTGGTGTTGATCATCAACCCGACGCGGTCTAGAATCACCCAGGAGACAGAATCTCACCACACAGCATTAAGGAGGGAAGACCCACCCCAAATGTGGGTGGAGCCATTCTAAGGACTCCCTTCCCAAACTGAGTGAAAAGGAAAAAGCATCTGAGTGCTGGCATTGATCTCCTTCCGCTTCCTGACTGCGTACAGTGTGGCCAGCCGCTCCACACTCCTGGCGCCCTGCCTCCCCACCATAAAGACTGTACCCTCAAGCTGTATCCAAAACAAGCCCTCTTACCTAAGTTGTTTTTGTCAGGTATTCTGTTGAAGCAACAGGAGGAAAAAAACTAATTCAATATATATGGGCTGAAGTAATTCATTTTTCTTGATAAAGTTACCTAGCTTCAGGCATTTTATGACAAAATAAGAAAAATAAGTATAGTGAGATTTGAAAGTTGGATCTGGAGAATATGGAGTAATGACAAATGGGAAATAACACCCAGATTTCTGCTCTGTGAGTCTGGGAGGGTAGAGGGCAGTCAAGGTGATTGACAGGACAAGGGCTACCAGGAAAAGGGAGTGAGCGAGTGGGTGAAGAAGGCTTTTGGTTTGGGGTCTCTTTGATTTATCAGGGGATTCTTACATCAGGATGGCTTTGGGAGCTACAAATCCACAGACATAGCATCAGTAGGAATGGACAAGTATTTCCTAGCAGTTTTTGGATTGAGTAGGATTTCCTGGTCTCTCTGGGTCTTCACAGAAGTCTGCTGTGTACTCTGAGACCTGACAGAGGCAGCGGGCTTCAGATGTGTTTTGAAGCATGCTGGGCATGAAGTGTCTCTCAGCACTTGTGTGGCTGTCTGGTGTGAGGGTAGCCAGTCAGGACTTGGAGTAACTGACTTCGTCCAGCAGCAGTGTGTTGAGCTGGGATGAGACCTGAGAGAATCTGAGTGGGTAGAAGGCCAACTTGTTATGGTTTGAATCTGAAAGGCCTTGTAGAAACTCATGCCCGAATGCTTGGTCCCCAGATGTTGACACTGGGGGAGTTATGGAACCTTCAGAGTTGAGGTCTGGCTGGAAGAAGTGGGTCACTGGGGGTGAGCCTGTGGATTTATAACTAGGCCTCCGGTTCTAGCACTCTCTGAATCCAGGGCTCCTATAGGTGAGATGGCTCCTGCCATATACAAAAGCCCCTATCACCAAAGACTGAGTGAATCCACCTGGTCTTTTTCACCCCCATAGGCGGTGGCCTTTGAAACTGTAGGTCCTTCCTCTCTTCTGTTGCTTCTGTCAGGTTTGTGGTTACAGTGGTGGGAACAGCAGCTAATTCGCCAGCTCCGCCTCTTGTGATTTGAATGAGAAATGTCCATGTCCGTGGGTGGTGCTGTCCTGGGAGGCTGTCAAACCTTTCAAAGATGGAGCTTTGGAGGGATGAGGCTGGAGATGAAGATGGAGGGAATGGGTCACTGCGAGTGAGGCTTGAGGCTTTATAGCCTAGCCCTGCTTCCTGTTCATGGCGCTCTGCTTTCTGCCTGTGAGTAGGTTGTGACAGACGGCATCATGCTTCTGTAGACATGCCTTCCCTCCATGGTGGGTGCCCTCCCTCTCCCCCAGAACTGTAAGCCAAAGAAAACCCTTTTTTCCTTAAGTTGCTTTTTTGTCAGGCATTTTTGTCGCAACAGAAACAACAACAACAACAACAACAACAAAACAACATACCACCCTGAAACACTTGTGTGTGGGAAGGAAGATGTTTGGAGCACAGTGCTAGGCTCCAGTGACTGAAGGGACACGGTTGTGAGCTGGAGCACAGGTAACGCATGTTTGCTGGTCTCTGATGTTGCCTCGGTTTCCACCAGCATCACCACTCCTGGTGTACAGAATGCCCACCCCTCCTTTACCAAAAGGAGTTGAATCCAGTTGAATTGGCCGGACACACTTTGTTTACACAACACTGAGTTCAGTACAGTGGATAGGCTATACACACTGGGGACTTTAAAAAAAAATAGGTTTTGATTCTTGAAATGTTTTGGAAAGAGTTATAAGACTGTAAAATCTGCATTAAAAATTTACATAAGATATATGTTTGTTCCTACTCAAATTAAGGAAGCAAGTACGGTGTTTGTTTGCTCGGTGATTTAGGCGATCTTTTGAAATGCATGCTTTCCCGTGTGCTGTCATTACTTCAGGGGCCTCTGGGTACATGTCATTCATAATGTTCTTTCCCTCTTGAATACTGTTTAGTGATATCAGCCCTTCAGAAACAGGAGATTCATGTAGAAGTTCTTCTTTTTAAAATATTTATTTGATTTTAAATTATGTGTGTGTGTAGGAAGTCTATGAGTGCAGTTCGTACAGAGGCGGGACCCTTCTGGAGCTGAGGTTACAGGCACGCCTGAGCTGCCTGGTGTTGATGCTGGGAACTGACTCCAGGTCCCCTGTGAGAGGAGAATGTGCTCTTGCCCAGGGAGCCACCTCTTCGTCTCCTAGAATGTATATTCCAGCATGACAAATTCTCTAATTTCGTTCACTCCAGACGTCTTTACTTCATTTTCATGTTTGATGGATTGTTTTGCCATGTGCAGAAATCATATAGGACTTTTAAAGACATCATTCTATTGTTGTCTGGCCTCCATAGCTTCTGATGACAAATTCACTGTTATCTCTATTATTGCTTCCTGTGTGTAACATATCATTTTTTCCCCTCTATGTTGTTAAAATGTGGTTATCTTAGTATTTATCCTGCTTGGGTTTTGTTGATCATGTATCTATCAATTTGATGTTCAACAAACTTGGAAGGTGTGTATATGTATTTCTTCATCCCTCTTGTAAGTCTTTCCCTTTTTTCCCCCCTGAGACCCCAATGGCGTGTATATTAATTGATCGGCACCATCACATGGACAGACCTATGAAGACCTGTTCATTTCTCATGATTTTCTCCTTTCTTTCTTTAAAGTGACAGTTTCTATTGACTATCCTGACTTTTGTTGACTAGTTTGCTGACTCCTGTCTGTTATTAATCTTATCTAGTTAGTGTTCGTTCCATTTCTATAACTCTTATCTGTTTATTTCACATAGTTTCTAACTTTGAAGTTGAGATTCTCATTTGTTCTTTTGGTCGGCTTGTATGTAGTTTTTCATTAAAAATATCGTGAGTTGGGCTAGGGAGATGGCTTGGAGCAGTGGCTCTCAGCCTTCCAAATACTGTGACCTTTTAATACAGTTCCTCACGTTGTGGTGACCCCAACCATAAAATTATTTTCATTACTACTTCATAACTTCAGTTTTGATGCTGTTATGAATCGTAACATAAATATCCGACATACAGGATATCTGATATGTGACCCCTATGAAATGGTCATTTGACCTCCGAAGAGATCGTGGCCCACAGGTTGAGAACCACTGGGTGAAAGGGGAAAATGCCTTTCTAGTGTCAGGATCCAAGTTTGAATCCCCAGAGCTCACATAAGGCCAGACTTAGCAGTGTAATCCCTACACTCCTATGGAGAGATGGGATGTAGAGACAGAAAAGCCCATGGAAGCTTGGTTTTTGATCAATTTCTGGACGTTACCAAACATGATTGAAGGACTCTAGACTGTGTTATGCTTCTTCTAACTGGATCTCTATTTTTACAGAGCATTAGCATGGTTGGATGGACCCAGACACATCCTCCTGTGGTACCTGGGCAGCCAGTGGTGTCACCACTAACCAAAGCATGCCTTCCAGCTTCCAGCCACTGTGTCCCCAATGTTCCCTGTGGACCACAGCGTGCCTGTGTAATTTAGTTACCAGTCAAGAATGTCGGTGGGTTTGTGAAACCCGTGAGTTTCCTCCTTTTGTAGCTATCTCCTCCCCAGGATTTCCCTTCTGCATCCTTGGCTGCTTTTCTAGCGCCTCAGTTTTCTTCTACTATTTCAAGCCACTTAAGGCTTCCTGCCACCCCTAGATGTGTGAGTGCTAGGACAGATCCTCAGGTAAAAAGCAGCTACAAATTCATGGTGTGTTAACATTTATTTTTATTATTTTTAACTACATGGTGTGTGTGTGTGTGTTTGTGTGTGTGTGTACACCTGAATTCAGTGCCTGTGGGGGCCAAGAGAGAGCATTAGACTCCTGGAGCTAGAGTTGAAGGCAGTTGTGAGCCATCTGACCTGGGTGCTGGAATCCAACTTAGATCTTCTGCAAGAGCAACACATACTCTTAACCCCGGAGCCCTTTATTCAGCTCCAGGAGGTACCTTTTTCTTTTTTCTTTCTTTCTTTCTTTTTTTTTTTTTTCAAAAGAAGATTGGAGAGGATACAGAAGATTATATATAAGAGAGCCAAAGCAAAAGAGTGTCACGTGTAATCTCTCTGTGTTAATGTGTAAGCATGTGTTCCTCTGTGGTGACTGTGTGCACACGTGTGTAGGTGCATGCCAGTGCAGTACATGCAGAAGGTGGAGCCTGACATCAGGTGTCTGCTTCAATTGTTCTCTTGTTTATTTACTTACTCATTTACTCACTGATCATAGAGCTCATCAATCTGGCCAGATTTGTCATCACCCAGGGATCTGCCTGTCTCCGTTTCCCCAGCACTGGAATTTCAAGTGTGTGCTGTTGTGTTTGGCATTTTTTTTTTTTGGGGGGGTTCTATGGGGTGGAACTCAGGAGTGTGTACTTGAGTGACAAGTACTTCACTCTGAGCCGTCTCCCCAGCCCACAGGAAACTCTCATCTTCTTTTACTGCACTAGACCCCTGCTATTTGGGGGGAACCTGACACATAATGCTTGGTGTGGTTTTGGGTGTGGCTCCCCCCCAAGGCCCATGCAGTGGAAGCAGGTATAGTGATCTTTGGAGGTGTGATGTCTGAGGGTGGGGCCTTGTGGGCCAACTGGGAGGATTAAATCTGTTTTGGGGTTGTTAAGCCACTTCTGGTAGAAGTGGCTTAATTTCCCATAGAGGGGATTGTTGTAAAGCGGCAAGCTTGATCAGAGCAGCCTTCCGTTTTCCTTCCTGCCATTTGGCCCGCCTATCTCTGTGTCTCTGTCTCTTGCTCTGTCCTTATCTCTCTGTCTTTGCCTCTTCTCTCTCTCTCTCTCTCTCTGCGTGTGTGTGTGTGTGTGTGTGTGTGTGTGTGCGCGCCACATGTATGGTGTCTAGGATTGCAGGTACACATTATCATGCCTGGCTTTTTACCTAGGTGCAGAGGATCTGCATTCAGATACCCAGGCTTTCATGGCAAGCAGTTCATCCGATAATACATCTCCTCAGTCTCCAGCCATCTGTGTTTGTCATAGCAGCAGAACACATACCGAGACGCTAAGTAGAGCTGAAACAGCTCCAGTGGTGATAAGTAGAACAGTGTGTTTCCTGGCTTAAACCACAGTCAGAACCCCTCCCTTGAGTAATACACTCCCCATTTTCTTCTGGCTTTAGTGACTGTGTTTCCATCATCTTCCCCGTGAACTGTAATATATATGTGTTATTCATTAGCCTGTGTTCCAGCTGAGTTTCTGATCCAACAGGTCATAGGTGGCTCCCAAATCTGCATTGTTAAAAAAAAAAAAAAAAAACTTTCAAAAATTGTTACTGTGTGTGTGTTTGTGTGTGTGTGCACGAATGCAGTGAGTGTGGGTGTGCATGCCATGGCACATGTGAAAGTCAGCGGCCAGCTCTGTGGAATCAGCTCTTTTTCTGTTTTTCTTGGGGCTGGAGGAATCAAACTCAGGCTGTCATTCCTGGTGGCAAGTGCCTTTAACTGCTGAGCCATCTCACTGGCCTGAAGTTTTACATTTAACTAACAGCAAGTGCTAGGGTGAAACCACTGGCCTCAGGCTGCACCTTGAGAATTGGCTGCAGAAAGCCAGACTTATTTAATGAACTCTTCTGCCTGCCCTTTACTTGGAGTTGGTAGTACTGAAGGATTTTGCATGAAGACTTTTCACCTAGTCTTGACAGTCAGGGGCATCTTTGGGATCGTTAATCAAAATTTAACATTTTTTTGAAAATCTATTTCATGGCTCACTTAAGCTCCACAACCAACAACCATGTTTCGAGAGCCTCATGGGTAAAATCTTGAGAAACTCATGCTCTCTGCCACACATTCTCTGTGTTCCAACTGTTACAGGGTCCTGGGTCGTAGGGAAGGCAGAGCTGGGAGGCTCCAACAGCTACAGGCTGTGGGATGGGGCCCTCTTGGGATCACAGATGCAAAGGAGCTAACTTCAGAATCCTTGTCTTATGTGTCATCTGGAAGCAGATTCTGGTCACCAAGCCAACTGGTTTGAGTTTTATTGAGTTATTTGGAAAAGAATGCCTCTGTGTTACAGAAGAACTCAATGTGCTCAGGGTACCACTCCCTCCCCGAAGGGCCTGTGTGGCAAAGCTTTGGTCCCAACTTTGTACTGTTGGGAGACGGTGGGATCTTGAAGAGGTGGCCTACTGGGTGGTTTGTAGATGTGGCTCCAGATCTTCTGTCTTCATCTCTGTTTCTCACAGTGGTAACTTCCATCAGGATGTGCTGCCTTACCCCAGGCCCCAAAGTGTGGAATTTGCACCTCCAAAGCTGTGTGAGCTAACACAAACCTTACTTCTGTCTTGTTGTTGTTGTTTGTTTGCTTTTTTTGTTTTGTTTTAAGATCCGTTCAGCTTAGGAGATGGTGGAAAAGGGAAGATGATTCTAGCATTGTGGGAACTCCAAACTTAATCCCCTAATGCAGGAGTTGGTGGGAATTACTTTCCTAGATGGCACTGACATGAAAGTAGGGTTTGGGCTTTTACAGGCAAAGCCAGCAACCTGGTCTTCTGTGTCAAGACTGGCACTGTCTTGGGAAAATATTTATTTTCCCTGAGGCAAGAAAGGTTGGACATGTTGTAACCTGGCAACTCTGTCCCTGTGGACACAGATATAGAAAGCCATCTTTCTAGTCTTTCATTCTCCTCACTCCAGATTACTTTCCTCTTTCTTTTTGGACTTAATATTTTGTTTTCCCCCTTTACTATTATGTGTGTGATGTGCATGTGTGGATACGCAGGTCTCTGTGTGTGTACCTAGATGTGCATGCACGTGGAGTCTTCCATCTTACTCATTGTGGGAGGGTCTCCCAATCAAACCCAGAGCTTGCCCATAAGACTGGCCTCTCTCTAGACTGCTTGCTCTGAGGATCCGTTCTCTCTGCCTTCCAAAGCTGGAATTACAGGCAGCTGCCATGCCCCTCCAGCATTTGTGTGGTTTCTGGGCATCTGAACCTCTCCAGTCCTTATGTGTGTGCAGCAAGTTCTTTAAGCACTCGGGCCATTCCTCAGGCCCTAGACTTCCTATTTGAAAGTAAGTCTTTAACTTACAACAAATGGTCCCAGCTGCAGTGTAGGAAAGTACTGGGTATACAAAGAGAAGCCATCCCTGAATCGTGCTAGATCTCTTAAAACTGGTAATTGAGTAAGAAGATCTGGGAGAAAGAGGATGAGACTATGGGAGCCTGAGAAGTGCTTAGTCAAAGTTCTCGCCTTGCAAGCACTAGGACCCAAGTTTGATCCCCAGAACCCACATTTTAAGAAAAGGCAGCTATGGTGGGGAGGTGGAGACAGGTGGATTCCTCTGCTGTAGAACAAAATTATTCTTCGCAAAACAGCCACCATCTTCATTGAACCAACTGCATCTACTTATAAAAGTCCATCATGATTGGTCCTGTTGACCGTTGACATTTTTTCACAGCACGAGGGGTTAGAGAGGGCCAGTGGACCCTCATCTGAGATTCCTGCATGCCTCTCAGCCACCTGAATACAATTCTGCCATAATTAGATGTGGTCTTGGAAACGTGGGATCTTGCCGGTGCTAGAATATCTGGGGGAGGTCAATTGGAAGGACTCCCTGTCGGCTTGTTTTTGTAAACATGACGTAACTAGAGTCACCTGGGAAGAGGGAGTCTCACTTGAGGGATTGCCTCCATCAGATTGGCCTGTGAGCAAGTGTGTGGGCCATTTTCTTGATTAACGATTGACGTGGGCGGGCCCCACACACTGTGGGTGGTACCATGACCTGGCAGGTGGTCCTGGCTTGTGTAAAAAAGTAGAGTGAGCAAGACATGGGAGCAAGCCAGTAAGGAGCACTCCCCTGTGGCCTCTGCCTTAGCCCTTCCTCCAGGTTCCTGCCTGATTGCCCTCAATCATGGACGGTTATCTGGAAATAGAAGATGAAATAAACCTTTTTCTCCTCACGTTGCTTTTGATGCTGGGGTTTTGTCTCCAACTAGAACAGGCTCCTCCACCTTGTGTTTGAGAAATAGTTGAGGCTGTCTTCCAGCTTCTATGCATAGACACACACACACGCACACGCACACACACACACATGAACATAGATGCACACACACTCAGAGGTGCAGACCCACATACACCTGTGTGAGGAACTTGAAGGAAGCTAGTAGCAACCCCTTCTCCGACTTGAGTTCTGCTGCGGTCTGTCTGCTTTGCTTATTTATATCATTGTTGGGAATTTGGCTCAGTGGTTCATTTTCAAAGTAGCCTCTGGAATAGTTTTCTAATATTATCTCCTCCGCCCTTCATCCATCTTCCACTGCGCGCTTCTGTGGGGAGTACAGGGTGTGCTTCCCGACAGCGCATGCTGGCCCGAATACAGACTGCACCTGTCCCCGGCGATGCTGGAAAATGATGGATGACCATGCTTCCCAGGGAGGGTCATGGCACTTTACACCTCGAAATATCCACTGCTTTGGACACCTTACAAGGCCTCTAGCCACGGTGTAGCTCCTAAGAAATGGGGCCGGTTAGGATAGGAGAAGTAGCCTGGTATAAATGGGAAATATACCTAATGATCTGTGGGAAGTGTGGATGTTTGCTGGTGTGTGTGTGTGGGGGGGCACATGGGGAGGTGAGAGGACAACTTGGAGCAGTTGGTGGTTCTCTGCCTTGTCCATGTGGGTCGTGGGGATCGAACCCAGGTCTTCAGGCTTGGTGGCAATCTCCCTTACCCGATGAGCCATCTTGCTCGCCCCACCTTGTCTTTTGAGTTAGGGTCTCAAAAGACCCTAATTTGCTTCCTCTTGCTTCCTTTTGTCACAGCAATTAGAAAAGTAGCTAATACAGAGGTATCAGTCCCTAGAGAGAAGACACAAGCAGAGAGTGTGTGTGTGTGTGGGGGGGGCAGGAGGGCTGTTGCTTATCGAATCGTGGAAGCGTTGGGTTATACACGGAGAAGGTGACACCGCGCAGCCATTGGTGCTCTGCGCATGCTCTGAGGGAGTCCATTGAAGGACACGGGGGGGGGGGGGGGAAGGGCTGACTTAGCGCCCACTCTGCTTCCCTGGAGCCTGCTTGCTTTGAACTTTTTACAGTTACTTGGGTGTGTCTTTCAGGAATGTTCGAACAACGACTGGATGTGAAGTAAGTGAGAACATGATTTTGTGTGTGTGTGTGTGAGTGTGTGTGTGTGTGTGTGTGTGTAACATCTGGTCATTAAGAAACATCTGCCCAAGATTGTCTTGAATATTAATGTGAAGCTAAGGATACGTGGAGCCCAAAGGGAAGAGAAATATCCTATCTTGGTGTTCTTGGGATAAATTGTTTTGATTTTTTAAATTTAACATATAATTTGCTTAAATAATGAAATCCATAGGTGTGTATGTGGAGGTCAGAGGACAGTTTGCTGGAGTCACGTCTCCCCTTCTATCGTGTGGATCCCGGGGATTGAACTCAGGTCCTCAGGCTTCTCAGCAAGTGCCTTTGCATGCTGAGTCGTCTGTAGGGCCCCCATGGTTTTTTAAAAATGGTTTTTAAGGTGTACTTTAATAGTTTGGTTTGAGAGTAAAAAAGGGCACTCATGAGGTTGAAACTCTGATGTTGCTTTTCAGATTTAATTTATTTTTAATTAAAATATAATGATACAATTTTTCTCCTCCCTCTTCTCTCTCCAAATCCTTCCATATCCCCCTGACTCCCTCTCAAATACATGGCTTCTTTTTCCTCAATTACCATTGTTATAGACACACAAATAAATATATAAATACAACCTGCTAAGTCCACCTAGTGTTGCTTATGTGTGGATATATTTTAGGGATGACCTTGGATTTGGCTAACCATTTAGGATAGTCATCTTGGGAATATTAATTCTCCTATCGATTCTTCCTCTAAGGGTAGAACCCCATGCAATCTCCCTGTCCACACTGGCATGTCAACTGGCGTCCTGGTTCAGGTGCAGCAGACTTCCTAGTCCGGCTTCTACCTTAGTCTTCAATGTTCCCTTAGCCTGAGGAGTAATGGAAACATTGTAGATGTATCATCTAGTGCTGGGCACCACAGAGTCAGTTGGTTTCTGCATTTTAGCAGTTGTATGTTGCTGTGATAGCCTCCATCTGCTACAAAAAAAGAAGCTTCTTTGATAAAAGCTGAGAGCTACACTTATCTGTGGGCATAAGGATAAGTATTTAGAGTGTGGTAATGAATTATACTAGTTTAGTGAACGTGCCAGCATTATCATTCTCTAAGGGCCATAACCTCACTAGCCATGAACAGTTTGCCAGGTTTCCAGTATGACTTCCCTCTTATTGAGTGAATCTTAAATATATATGTACTATATATAAATTTAGGTAATCCTCATCTTATGCTTTTGACAGGTAATGTGGCTAAGAAGCCTCAGGGATCTTCCTGTCTCTGCCCCCTCTATAAGTGCTGGAATTATAGTCATGTACTACCACTTGTATTTTTCTGTGGATTCTGGGATTAGAACTCAGATCCTTTTGCCTGCAAGGCAGACAACTGAGCTGTCTTCCCAGCCCCATTCTGATATTTCTAACCTCTTAATCAATTTTGTCAAGAACTTCACAGGAAAGAGTCATGGGGTACATAGTTCCTTGTTTCTGTGTTTTCTTTACCCCCTCCCATTCAGCTAAGCTTCCCCCTTTTATTTTTGTGCAGTTTTTTTTTTAAATAGCATAGCAGATAGTAAGTGTGCTAGATTTGGCAGCCACCAAGGCTCTGTACTAATTATGTAAATCTGCTGGCACAGGAAGAAAGTAGCTATGGGAATATGCGACTGACTGAGTGTGGCCGTGTTTCAATAAACTTTTATTTACAAAACAACAGGTGGCTAGTCTGCCAGGATAATGAGCGCTCCACTGATTAATATTACCTTGTTTCTCAATTTTGTTTTTAGTCTTAATTATGAATACTTGGTGGGTATGTGCATATGAGTGCAGTGCCCGCAGAGGCCAGAAGAGGGTGTCAGATGCTCTGGAGCCAGGTGGTTGTGAACTGCCTGTTGTTGGTGCTAAGAACTGAACTCAGGTCCATTGCAAGAGCAGTGTGTGCCCTGAGCCATTTCTTCAGCCCCACTTTCATTTCTTTTCATTGCTGATTTTCTCGGTATGGGTAGATCACACCTTAATTATTGAATAATTCCATTCAGTCATTATTTATCTGATGGACCCCAGATCATGTCTAAATCTTGGCTATTGTGGATAAAATTACGATGGGCATTTTTTAAAAAAACTTAGTATTTGTGTATTTTATGTGTGTGTGTTTGTTTATGTGTGTATGTGTATATATACATACACATACAGGAAGAGGCCAGAAAAGGGTGTCAGATTCGTCGTAACTAAAGTTACAGGCACTTGTTAACCATCCAGTATGGGTGCCGAGTACCAAACCTGGATCCTCTGGGTAAACAATGAATGCTTTTGACCACTGAGCCATCTCCTTAGCCTCTACCATGGACATTTTGTATAAGATTTACACACTTAAGTTTTGATTCTCTCATATAAATATCAGTGTGGAAACACTGCGCCACCGAGTAGCTGGATGTTTAACTCTTAAACTGCTTTTACAGTTTGACAAAGTCAAATGTGGGCATTCTAGTTGCTCCTTATTTTTGTTTGTTGTTTTTGTCCAGTGTTCGTAATATCAGTTTTTCCATTTTAGCTTTTTCGGTGGGCAGGAAAGGAATTCCCTGTGCTTTGAAGACATCTTGATTAATGTGGTCCAGTGTCTTTATTTCTGGGATAGCTTACTGTTATCAACCTGTAAGACATTAATAGCTCCTCTTTACCAGTGTGTATATGTACACTCAGAGATGTTGGCAGAACATATCTTGGCCATTAATCATCTGCTTTGTGGACATGAATCATGTGAACTGATGTCCAGTTGTCTTTTTGGATAGAAATACTGAACTTCTGGAATTTGGCTCAGTTGGTGGCACAAACCTGACCTCACTGATGATTTTTTTGTTAAGTGCCAGAATCCTTCTCCCTCTAGAGCATGGAGATCAGGCCAGTCCTTGTTTACTGACACAGTCACTGCAAATTCTTAGGCCCTTCTTACTTGAGAGCCTGGAGACCAGGCCCATGCTCGTTTCTTGAAACACCAGTGGGCTCCCTGCCCCCATCCCTGCCATCTGGCTGATTTTCCCTCAGGATGGAAGATTGAGAAAGCACGCCCATATGCTGTTGGTTATTCTGTTTGTGTTTGCGTGTGGAGTTTAATTTGTATCAGAAAATAGCAGCATTCTTAGTCCATTGATTTTCCTTTTTTTTTTTTTTTTTTTTTTTTGCAAGAGGGAAGAATGAAAGCTGGGAAATGAGTTACAGGAATAGCAAGTGAATAATAAGATAATGTGGTTTTGGTCGGTGTGCTATTACAAAAGGGCACATGCTTTACTGTCCTTTCGTCTTTGTGTTGACACAAAGCAGCCGAGATTTTGGTATCCATGTGGTATTTTAGAGATACAGAGAATTTCTTGTATATATGTTCTCAGTAAGAAAAGGAATCCCATGAAGAATTTTGTGCAGATAGGTTGCCAATTTTATGAGTAAAAATCTGAGGGTCACAGAGGTTTCCTAAGGAGCCCCAAGTTGCTGCACTAGGACACTGGGCCTGGGAGAACAGGTTTTGCAAACTACAAATTTCTTGGTTTGTCACAAGATACTTTTTAGTTATTATGGCCCCATCCACCTGGAAAAAGGGCTATGGGGTTGGACTGTTAAGATCAAGTAAAGCTCCTTATAGCAACCAGAGGATGGGGAAGGGAGGGGTAGGTAAATAGGAAGAAAGCTTCCTTAGTGACTTAGCCTAGAGGGAGACAGAACCTAACATTGGGGCCAGCAAGATGGCTCTGTGGGTAAAACACTTGCTACTGAGTCTGACAACCCAAGTTCAAATCCCTATGACCTACATATTCCCCCTCTCTCACACACACACATACCTGCACATGTGCGCGCACACACCCACACCCACACCTACACACACACACACACACACACACACACACACACACACACACAGCAAGTACCAGGATAGCTAGGGCTACACAGAGAAATCCTGTCTCCAACAACCAAGGAGGAGAAGAGGGGGAGGAGGGGGAGGAGGGAGAGAGGGAGAGGGAGAAGAGAAGGAGATGAAGAACCTAGCACTTGTGTTTGCTTGCTAGGGAGGATGAGGTGTGAGCGGTGGTAATATCCTGGACTCCGGGCAATGTATTGTTTAGTCTCTGTACCTTAATTTCTTCCCTGTACACTTAGGTTCTTAGATGTGTGCCTCTCTCCCCATCCATGGTCTAAATGAAACTCCGGTCCTCTGCAAGATCAGGCCAGGCACACCGTTAACTGCTGAGCCATCTCTAGCCCCAGTTAGGCTTGAAGCTAGGTGAGCTCCTTCATAGACCATGGGGATACACTATGGATCAGTTTATTACACTCTGCGTGGATTCACGCGTGTGCAAGTGCACGTGTTTGCAGGTATGTGTGCGTGTGGAGGCCACTGGACATGACAGGCGTTTGTTTTTCCCTCAAAATTCATCCACCTCTTGGTTAGATTAATTAACCCAATTGGTTAATTAACGGATTAATTGATTTGTTGAGGTGAGTATCTCACTAGCCTGGCTCTCACTGAATAGGCGAGGCCGGTTAGCCAGAGAGCCCCAGGGATCCTCCTGTCTCTGTCGCGCCAGCATTGCAGATAGAGTCATGCACCACCATGCCCAGCCTTTCCGCATGGGATCTGGGCTATCAAACTCGGATTCTCACCGTTACGCAGCAATCGCCTGACTGACTGAGCCGTCCTCATGGCCCCCTCAGTATACACCTGCTTCTCATCTGTGAAAATGGAGACTGGAAATACTTACTTTTCAGGGATGACGGCTGTATGGGTATCATTATAAGAATGGGAAGACCTTTAGATTCCTAGCATCAGTTCCTTCAACCACTGAATTACAGTCACACTCTCTGTTGATCGGAAGTGTAACATGGCCGTTCACTTCTCTCTTTTCCTTCCTTCCTCTCTCCCTTTTTCCTCCTTCCCCTCTTCCTCCTCCCTTCCCTCCTTCCCTTTCCCTTTTCTCTTCCTCTCCCCTTTCTCTTTCTCCTCTTTCTTTTCTGAGGCAGGGTCTTTTGTAGCCCAGGCTTGCCTCAGACTCACTGTGTAGCCAAGGATGATCTTAAACTCCTGCCCCTCCTTCTGTTATACCTCTTACTACTGTGAAACCACCATACTTGGTTTATGTAGAGCCGGGCGAGGAGCTCAGGGCTTTGGGCATGGCCAGGCACGTGCTCTAGCAACTGAGTTAAACTCCTAACCCTGTATTCACCTTTCTAAATTGCTTCCAGTTACTGCTTCTCTGGAGTTACTCTGGGAGACTTCCTGCACTGGTCAGCAGCCTTTAACCCAGCATTCCTGTTTCTGGCTGAGGTCCATCTCTCTTCTCGGTCAAGAGTGACTCATTTAAGTATTCCAGTTTGCTGCTTGAACTCTGACAAAGTGGCCACGAGGATTAAGCCTAATGGACAAGGCTGGAAGCTCTCACAAATAATCATTCATTTTCCACGGGATGACTTTTAAGTGTTTGCATGGTTCTTTTGTTTGGCTTGTGTACAGAGCACCACAGTTCTTGGTACTGCCAGTTTTTAAAGTCCACTAGTTTATATAAGTGGCTTGAGGAAGTCAGATTAGGGTCATAAGCTACGTATCTATGTGTCTTTTATTGTATGTATATGTGCTTGTGTGTATCTGTGTCTCTGTGTACCTATGTATATACATATCTATCTAATCTTTGTATGTATGATATATGTATGTATCTATCATCTATCCGTCATCTCTCTCATCTACCTACCCATCCACCTTTATTCATTCACTCCCTTTATCCATCTATCCACTTAGAATTATCCATCCTTCCTTATACTCATCAATACATCCTACTGTCCATCTGTCTACCAGCCCACCCGCCCACTCATTCATCTGTCCATCCACCCACCCACTCACTCACTCATTGACCCATCCACTCACCCAGCATTAAATATGGTTAAACTGTAGGGAGAGAAAGGAAACCCAGACCATGTTCTTCTATTCAAAGGATTATTGGACTGTAATAAAGCTCCTATTTTTTCTCCTTCTGGAAACAAAATGTGCGCTCTCACACATTACTTCTAGTGAGCCGAACTAATAGTTTAATCCATTAGATTAATATTGACCCTTCTTGTATACACGTCTCTTCAGAAAATGTTTTGGGAAATCTGCTGACTTCTCGAAGTAAAGGCACAAATGTCTCCAACCTGTTATCTTACGCTGAAAATCGATTGATCCTGCGAAGCTTTTCAGAGCCTCACAGTGCTGATGACAGGGGGCTTTTCTCTGAATAAGCCTGTGCTGTAGCAACCTCCGTCATCACATCAGGTTGTCTTAAAAGACCAGTGTCTGTTTCAGTAAGTCTGCCTCGTAGTTCTGGCATGATATTTGGGGATGGCGTATTTACAGCGATGGATTCCCTATCTGCATGTGCCTTCACAGTGTACTCAAATTTGGGCACATCTGTACAACTCACCCGGGAATTTTCTGGGATTCAGTGGCCAGCCACTTTATGGTGTTTACTGATACAGAAGGCTAGAATTTGGGTTACTACATGTCTGCTGATAGGAACTGCTCTAATGATTCCTAGAGATTGTTTCCATGTGTTCCTTTGAGTGCCTATGTGTGTGTGTGTATGTATGCGTGCATGTGTATGTGCGTGCTTGTGGAGGCCAGAGGTCATCCTTGTGTGTCATTCTTCAGACACCATCTATATTGTTATCTGAGACAGTGTCTCTCATTGGAACGCTGGGCTCACTAAATAAATTAGATCGGCTAGATCCTCCTGTCTCAGAGTCCCCAGAACTTAGATTACTAGTATATCTCACTAAGACTGGTGTTTTGAAAATTTGCTTGTGTGTGTGTGTGTGTGTGTGTGTGTGTGTGTGTGTGACTGTGAGTATAGTATATGTGCATGCCTGGGAATGCCAGAGTAGGACACAGGATACCCTGATCCATTATTCTCTGCCTCATTTCTTGGAGACAAGGTATCTCACTGAGCCTGAAGCCATCCTGTTGCAGCAAGCCCCAATGATGTTCATGTCTCTTGTCCTTGCCGTGATGGGGAGCCGGTCATGTGCCACCACTCCTGACTGTTGTTCCACAGGTTCTGTGGATCAATCCGAGTCCTGGTGCTTCTGCAGCAAGGAGTTTGCCTACCTAGCCACTAGAAGCTGTCTTGTAAGCGGCGTCCTCGCTGTATGACCCGTCACCCTGCACCAGTGTTTACGAAGTCGAGTTATGAACTCCAGTTAAAAGCAGCACAGCCATTTCCCTCTTTGCCCGTCCCCCTTCCATCTCTAGGTGAACATTCAAAGCTCTGCACGTGGCTGTCATGCACTGTGTTTATTCACTTCATTTCTGCATTTCTCCCTTCGGTTCATGTGATAAATGTCCTTTCTCACTCCTGCCTGGCTGTGAGTGACTTACTCGCTCATTGTTTAATACATCCTTATCGCTGTTCCATTGTTTATCACTGGACAATAGGTTATTTCTGCTTTCTTTCTTTCTTTCTTTCTTTCTTTCTTTCTTTCTTTCTTTCTTTCTTTCTTTCTTTCTTTTTCGGAGTGCTCCCCTACCTAATATCTGTAATGTAGACACAAGAAAACTGAGTTTTCTTCTGAATCATTTACACCATTTGCAGGATTCTATTTATATCGCTATTACCGTGGCAGTTTTAATTATTCTTCATATAGCCAGGCATACTCTCATCTCAGAGAATGGAGCCAGTTTAGTGACCTCTCTGCCAAAACTGAACCAAATTCTTTTTTGTGTGTGTTTTCTAATTTGGCAGTTTATTCTTGTTATTTTAAAATTTTTATTCTCTGTCATGCTGCATTGCAACCTAGGATCTCTTACATGACAGGTAAACATTTCACCACCAAGCTAGCACTAATTTAATAACTTTTAAATAGTATGCCTACTGTTTGGGCTGCCATTTCCTTAATTCATACCTTCATTAAACCTGTGTCCAGTTATTGGCTTAATAAAGCAGTTTGGCTCAGAGCCAGACATGGTAGCTCATGCTCGTGTACCGAGCACTGGGGAGGTTGAGGTAGGAGGACAGATTGTGCCAGGTGACCCTGTTTGACGTCGTGATTTTGAGGCTAGTGTAGACCATGAAACCTTGTCCAAAATAAAAACAAACAAACAAACAAAAAAACCAAACTAACCCAAACCAACCAAACAGAAAAGATCAACAACTTCAAAGCAGCAGACAAAAAAAAGACATTCTGCTCATGTGTCCTCGTATGTTCTAGAAGCTGGTTTTCATTTGCATGAACTATTTATGAGCTGTCTGTGCCTCTGAGTGCATTTGTAAGATGCACACAGATTTTCTAATGTTGATGTTGTCATCATTTCTGTGTATTTTATACATCCTTAAGATTGCTAATTTCTCTAAAATTATGTGCAATAATACTCACTGTAGGATGGAAACACACATATTTATTGAATGAATGTTTATCTTTCCTCTGAAGCTTCTGTTATTGTAATTTTAAAAACTCAAGTTAAGAAAAGAATATAATTTTGCTTTAGTCTCTTTCTTCCTATTCTGCCTGTTGTACTTAGCATTGTTCTCTCAATGGATTTAGATTGAATATGGACTTAAGCTAATTTTTCTTCATTTTATTCTTTAGTTTTAGATGTAAATGTATGAAGTTCTATTTTATTATACTGTAGTAGAATTGGCACTGTATTCATTATTTGTCTTGTTGCTGTCTCCAAATACCTCACAAAGTGCAACTGAAGACAGGAGGGGCTTATTTTGGCTCACAGACCCAGGGCACAGTCCATCATGATGGGGTAAGGCATAGTGCAGGGGTGTGAGGCAGCTGGTCATCCACAGTCAGGAAGCAGAGAGAGACGGATGCTGGTGCTCAGCTCACTTCCTCCCAGCCGTGGGATACTGCTGCCCACACAGAGGGTGAGCCACTCTCCTCAGTTAACATCAGGGAGATATAATTGGAAAAGTTTACACCATCCTTTTTGAAAATATTTGGTGGTTGGCTGGTGATCATACTTGCTCATATGTGGGAGAATCAGGGAGCAGACTTAGGCTAGGAAATAGGCCACTCCTAGTGAGCCACTTCCTCCAGATTTGGCCCCACCTCTCTGAAGTTTACATAAACTTCATACACACAACCATAACAACCCCACCAGCCTGGAACCAACAGTGCAAACAGAGGCCTGAGCCTCTGGGGGACACTCCACATTCCAACTACTTTGAAGAAGCAGCATGCGTTTGGATTTTAGTAAACATCTGTGATCTTCTCTCCCCCTTAAACTCCTCGTTGTTTACTTGGTCACTTTGTTTTATCTTCGGCCCTGTAGAGTACCATTTCCCACCCCTTCCTTGCTTGGAGTACCGTGTCCCACCCTTTTCATGCCCTCTCCTCCTGTGTTCACACACTGCTCAGGAATGGAGTGTGTGGACGAAGAGTTCTCCCTCGGTCTCTCGTGCTGCAGAAGGCAGCCGCCCTGTCCTGTTTCTGTTGCAGATACTGTGATAGAAGAGCTCTCCTCTGGGGAAGTGAGACGTGGAATGTGATGGTGGCAGTTGGGATGGAGTGGGGAATGGGAAGGTGGATCATCTGAGCAAACACTTCGGGACAAGCTGTCACCCAGACAGTTACAAGCGCCGGGGAATAGCAGGTGGAGATGAGGAATGAGCTCCATATCAGAGACCAACACTGGAGTACATCCTGTGCCTATTCAGGAATGTGAACTTAACCTTGAAGACACATTGAGCCCCTGCTGAGCCAGCATTTGTTTGAAATAGACTAGTCAGCCTCAGCCAAGGTGTCGCATGCCTGTAATCCCAGTACTTGTGGCATTGTCAAGAGTTTGAGGTTAGCCTGGGCCTAACCTATGAGACCCCATATGAGTTCTATATCAATAGAACTCAAATAATAATAACAATTGTTATAACAACAACAGTAATGGTAGCATAAGCTTGATAGAAACTGTGAAGAAGGATTTTTGGGTATCTCTCTTTCCAGGTCTTGCCACGCACAAACTCTCGGGGCCATTGGTGCATGTGGGTCCTGAGGGGAGCATGTGGCTGTAATTTTAGCTTAAAGACACGCCGATACCTATGGTCCCAGGAGAATGATAAAGGAGTGGGGAACGGTTCCACCCTTAGATCCCTGTAACAGAAACTGCAACTGCACCAACAAATCTGTACTGAGGATCACTGAACAGGTGCTCTCCTGCAGAGCCACGCCCCAGCCCCTCCCTGGGGGTGCTCTAGGTAGGAGCTCGACTTCTGGGCTACAACCAATCTCTTTCTTTTTGTTAAACATTCTGTTAAACAAAGGTCCTTTTTGTGACCTCTAATTCATTAAGGCGCCTAGGCAGATTTTGAATTCATTGTCCTCCTGCCTCAGCTTCCAGATTATGGGCCTGCACAGCTAGGCATTTCTCCAATAAGCATTTACAACGCAGCCTTTGGATCATGTCTGGGTCCACGTATGCATTTACAATCATTTCTTTATATCTCTTTTTCTGATATGAGCCATCTCATTATTTGTATGGCTTGATGTGGCCTTTCAGGAACAGGCTCTTAATTTATGACATTATAGTCATAGATAACAAATAACTGATTTATGGGTCCTTCACTTGCTGCTTTTGTTTAATAATTGGTAGGTGAGAGGTTGCTGCCTTCTTCTGAAGAAGGCTAGAGAGGAGTGTTTTTAGCTCTGAGGGCCATATGGTCTCTGTCACAATGACATAGCTCTGCCATGTCACATGAAAACCTCGGCAGACTGTGTAAACAAAGGAGTGTGGCCCTGTTCCAATAAAACTTTATTTTTAGACAGCAAAATTTGAATCTCCTACGATTTCCATATGTCCCTAAATACCCATCAGCCTCTGTTGCTAGAAATTCTAAACTCAACCTCAGGTGGAAAATACTGAGGAAGCCAAACCAAACCCTGGATCTTTCTTATCATTGTTCCTAAATAATACAAAATCACAACTGTTTACATACATTTACATTGTATTAGGTATGCTAAATAATGTGGAGCTAATCCAAAGTAAACAGGAGATAGATTATATGCAAATATATTGTCTAATCTATGCAAATAACATGCAAATACAACATCCTGTTACATAAGGGGCTTGAGCATCTTCATAGTATCTTAGGGTGCGGGTAGGGGTGGAGCCTGGGGCAGATACCCTCCCCAAACCAATAGAAGATTATATTCTTCCTTGGGTGTAAGAGTTAGCATGTAAAACTCTTTTCAGCCTGTGGCTCTTGCATAAGCAGGAGTTAGTATGGGTTTTGGCTGCAGGTTAGTATCTTCTGGCTTAGGGATCTCCTGAAGCCATTTTCCTCATCACTGTCACCAAACACCTGACAGAAGCAACTGAAGGAAGAAAGGGTTTATTGTTTTCACAGTTCGAGGACAGAGTCCCTTCTGGTGCCGGAATGCAGCAGGAATATGGCATCCACAGTCAGGAAGCAGAGAGCCATGAAAGCTGGTGCTCAGCTTACATTCTCCCTTTTATTCAGCCCCAGCCTTTGGGCTGGTGCCACCCAAGTTCAGAGTGGGGACTTCCATCCTCAGTGAAAACAGTCTCGGAAGGCATACTCCCCGGTGATCCGAAAGCCAGTGAAGTTGATGGATTAATTTTATAGATACGACTGATGGCTGTCTGCATAGCTATGGTTCACTCAGCAAACTATGCGCTGGGTACTGTGTGTACGTGTCCTGTGTTGACTCGAATAATTTTCATGAACGCTCTGAATCATATATTTATTTTTGTGGGGAGACTGCAGCTAAGATTAAGCCTCCTTGTGGTTATTTATGGCTTGCATAATAACAGGAAGCAATTTGAACTGAGGTCTGTGTGCCTGAGTTTAGTTTTAACTGTAAAAGCCTTCTTGAATTCGTGGGATTAGAGTATAAGGTAGTGGGTAGAAGGATATTCCTGCTCAGTTGTTAGCTAAGTTCCTTAGGTATTCAGAAAGTCTTAAGTGTCATCATTATATTTCCTCCTTTTTATCTTTACTCCTTCCTTCCTTCCTTCCTTCCTTCCTTCCTTCCTTCCTTCCTTCCTTCCTTCCTTCCCTCCTTCCTTCCTTCCCTTTCCCCTTCTCCTCTCCCTCTGTCCCTTCCTCCTTATCTCTCCTTAATTTCTCCCTCTCATTTTTCTTTCTTTCCACTTCTTTCTTCCCTTTCCCCTCTCTCTTTCTCTCCCTCCTTCCCACCCTCCATTCCTTCCTTCCTCCTCCCCTTACCCTTTCTCTTTCTTTCTTTGGCTCCCCCCCCCACCCTAGTGTCTCACATCATAGCCCTAGCTGACCTGGAACTCTCTGTGGACCATGCTGCCCTCCTTCATTCTGTCTCAGATTTCTGAGTTCCGCAATCACAGATGTGCACCACCACAGCCGGCCTTGGCCTAGCCATAGTACAACAGGAAGAAAAGGTTGTCTGGCTTGGATCTGACTCCACCTTTTCACGGGTCAGTAATCCTTAGGTTAACAGGCCTCTCTGTCTCCGTGTTCTCACCTGTGAAATGGAAGCTCGAGCAGTGCTTGTTGTAAGGATTCCAGACTGAGTGTGAGCACAGGACACAGTTGGAAAGCATAAGTGAGCATCGCTGTTTGGAATGTAGAGTGGAGTGAATTTCTCTGTGACAGTGTTTGACTCATAGTACAGATGTTGGAGGAATGGCTCGGTGGTTGAGTACTTGCTGCTTATGCGAAGAACCCAAGTCTGGTTTCCAGAATACATATAGAGTGGCTCACAACTGCCTGTAGCTACAGCTTTTTTTTTTTCTCTCTTCTAGTCTCTTCAGGCACCACACACACACACACACACACACACACGCACACACAAATAAATTAAAATTAAAAACCCATATGCTGCTGCCAAAGATTCATCCTCTGTTCTGTGTGGGTGGCCTTGCTCTGGAATAGGTGGCATTTTATAGACTAGCCCAGAATTGCACATTCCCCTACTTTCCAGAAGAAAACTGCAAACAGTTCCCTTGTTTACACGACTCTTACTGCATCGTTATGGTTACAGGATACAGGGTCTCACATACCTGCTGTTATTCTGTTTAGAATTCCTCTGCCAGGGGCTGGGAGAAGGTTCGGTGGGTAGAGCAGGTGCTTGCCAGGTAAGCATGAGGATCTGAGTTGGGATTCTCAGAGCCCACGTAAAGCCAGCTGCAGCAGTACATAGCTACAATCTCAGCACAGCTACAAGATGGGAGGCAGAGACAGGGGAATGCCTGGAAGCTTGTGACATAGCGTGGCAGTCACAACAGCCATGAGACCTTGTCTCAAATAAGGTCGAAGGTAAAGACTGGCACTTGAGGTCATCCTCTGACTCTACATGAGTGTCATAGCACACGTGAGCTCTCACTCCCACACGTCATTACCGCACAGAACTCACACGTACAGGAAGATAAAAGGATTGATTGCTGTGCCATGCCCTCACAGCTGTTACAGTGCCCTGCAAACCTCACACACTCAGGAGTTTCTTGAGTCTCTGTTTGCATATATGTACAATTCCTTTGTCTTCAGAAGTGCATTTCCCCCACCCTTCTGATTAATATTTTATTTGAATTTTTCTTTCTCTTTGGCTTTCTAGTTTAAACTTTTATGGGAATATATAAAGTATCGTTGGATCAAGCTGTTGTGTGGTAAGGAACTGTGCTTAGTCTTTATGAATGAACTCTTCATGCTGTCACTTGTTATTTCTCATGTCTGACCCCGTCATATTTTTCTCTCCATTTCATGTTTAAATTTACCATAGGAGTTCTTCTTTCCATAAATATACATGTAAATGTCTGTGTATACACATATATGTATCTGTGCACGATGTGTGCATGTATGCATATATGTACATATTTGTGCACATGTGTGTATATATAAGATATGTACATATATGTGCATTTTTCAGAAAACAGGTTTTATGGTCATTTAGCACTCTCTGAAAAATTATCTACGTCCTTTATTCACATGCGCTCAGAGGGTTGACTTCTATCATAATTACTTTTCTTTCTTTTTAATGTTTCACTTAAATTTAATAATATGCCTGTGAGTAAGTGCGTGCACATGGGCACAGGTGCCCCTGGGGTCCAGAAGAGGGTATGGAGTCTGCTGGAGCTGAAGTTAAAGGTACTCATAACCAACCCAGCATGGGTGCTGGGAAGCAGACTCAGGCCTCAGCAAGAGCAGCAAGTGCTCTTAATTACAGTGCCGTCTCTCCGGCCCTCTAATTACCGTCCTGTTCTTATTGACATGCAGTGTATTACCAATTATGCTCTAGTTGTTTCCCTTCAAACGGGAAGTATCCAGGTTGAAGGAGACCGCTCCTTGTCAGAGCTCCAGTCTCCATCTGCGAGGTTCAGCCTGCAGCACTGGACAACAGAGGAAAGGGAATTGTCTCTTTTCATTTAGTTCCTCTAATTTTCCACTGATCTAATCTTATAGGTTATGTGCTCCACATAGCTTTCTTTTGCCTCTAGCTATTCTAAATTATGAACATTTCAGCAGCATATATTTGCGACAGAGATTCTATCAAGCGCTCTGTGTCTGGGCAACTAGTTTTGATTTACATAATATACTTTTTTACATGCATGTGTTGTGTGTGTATGTATGCATGTTTGCACGTGTGTGCTTGTGTGTGGAGGCCAGAGGTTGGTGTCGGATGTCTCTCTCTGTGACTCTGTATTTTATTTCCTGAGGCATGATCTCTCAATGAGCTTGGAACTTGCCCATTTGGCTAGTCTAGCAACGCAGACTACCAGGGGCATCCTTTGTGCCTGCTTCCTGAGGGCCAGGGTCAAGGGTGGACCACCAGGCACAGCAGCTTTTAGTTAGCCTCTGTGGACTCACTCTCTGTTCTTTACCATTGTGTAGCAAAAGCTCTGTCCACTTTTCCAACTTCTGGTCCCAGGGATCCTTATGGCCCTTCCTCCACAGTGTGTTGGGTTTACAAATGCAGGAGGCCATGCTCAGTGCTCTCTCTCTGTCTCTGTCTCTCTCTCCCCTCCCCCTCCCCCCTGTACCTCCCCTCCCTGTTCCTGAACTCTCAACCCTGTGTCTGTGTGTATGTGTGTGTGCGTGCGCGTACGTGTGTCTAATACCAACTTCTGGGAGTCCGTTCTCTCAATGAATGTTTATGCATTCATTGCTTGGGTCCTGGATATTATTCTCAGGTCCTGTACATTACTGACAGTTTTATCTTCTTAGCTCCAATATTTATATGGTTTTGTTTGTTTTCAACTTTCTCCTACCCTACTTTGGTTTTTGCTGTTGTTGTTTTCCAGTGTTAGAGATCAGCACTAAGGCCCTGTATGTGTTAGGCAAGTATCCTGCCATGGAGCTGCTCCCCAGCCCTTTCCACTGTTTAGCTGTCTTTGCCTGTTGGAAGAGCTGTGAATAGCACCTTTTTTTTGGTAGGCTATATAGCAGAATGTAGCTTGACTGTGCTTTACATAACCAGGCTGCTACTGATGGGTGTTGTTGGATATTAATATTCACTATTGATTTATCTTTTAGCTAAACAGTGGTTATTCATAAAACAGCTGTATACCCAAATCACCACACAGAACTAGGATGTATTTAGTTAATCTAGAGCACAATGCTGGGCAATTATCACTTCATCCGAAACCTCCAAACCCACATAGTTTCCTCCCATCCAGATTTTATTATACTTGTGTTTAGTCATATCTTAGATCCTGTTCATCTCTCCTGGTAGTTCTCAGTCCTCTCTTTTTCTGATCTCTCTTCTCCAACTTGCTTCTTTTTTCTCTCCTCCAGACCAGGATGTGCAGTCTCTTCATTGCTCAGCATTGGCTGGTGGTTTTATTGAAATTACAGAGAACAAATGGTGGCACAAACTTGAGACAGATGATGCTTAGAATAAGCATCACAATGTAATGTTCAGAATGAAAACAGATAGTAGGGTAGAGAAATCAGCATTTGAATGAACAAGGGTAAATTGTATACATTCCACAGGAACATTATACCAACAGATGGTTATTAAGATGAAACTAAGCAAGAGAGAGGACCCTTACTAAAACGCTCAATCCCCATCCTGAAAGGCAGAGGATGGACATTAGAAGAAGAAGAAAACAGGAAACAACCTAGGAACCTGCTACAGAGGGGCCTCTGAAAGCCAGAAGAAGAAAACAGGAAATAACCTTGGAACCTGCCACAGAGGGCCTCTGAAAGCCTCTGCTGTGCAGACTGTCAAAGCAGACGCTGAGCCTGATGGCCAACTGTTAGGCAGAGTGAATGGAATTTTATGTAAGAAGTGGGAAATAGTAAGAGCTGGAAAGGACAGGAACTCCACAAGGAGAGCAATAGAACAAGAAAATTTGAACATAGGGAACTTCCCAGAGACTCATACTCCAACCAAGGTCTATTCATGGAGATAACCTAGAACCCCTGCACAGATGTAGCCCATGGCAGTTCAGTGTCCAAGTGGGTTACTTAGTAATGGGAAGAGGGACTGCCTCTGACATAATCTGATTGGCCTGCTCGTTGATCACCTCCCCCTGAGGGGGGAGCAGCCTTACCAGGCCACAGAAGATGACAATGCAGCCACTCCTGATGAGAACTGATAGACTAAGATCAGAAGGAAGGAGAGGAGGACCTCCCCTATCAGTGGACTTGGGGAGGAGCATGCATGCAGAAAGGGGAGAGAGGGTGGGATTGGGAGGGGAGGAGGGAGGGGCTTATGGGGGGATACAAAATGAATAAAGTGTAATTAATAAAAGTTAAATAAAAAAAGATGCTTCCTTTTCTGTCCTCTCTCTACCATTACTGCAGTTAGCGTCCTTGTCACAGCCAATCTGTGGTATTTATAGTTTCCTCCACATAGAAACTTAGAAATTGGGTTCTTGCTTGAAGTTATGCATATGTCAAATTGTAATAGATACCACTCTCCTACTTAAATTCAGCTGTCAGCTTGACATAGCCTAGAGTCGCCTGAGAAGGGAGTTTCTGCTGAGGGATTGTCCAGATTAGATTGGCCTGGGGTAGAGTGTGTTGATTGCTAATTGTTATAGGAGGGCCCAGCCCACTTTGGGAAGGTAGTCATGGCCTGTATAAAAAGCTAAGTATGCTTGTTAGGTTTTTTGTTTTGCCTTGTTTATTTTGTTTTGTTTTGTTATTTGTCAACTTGACACTTCCTTGGTTATCTGGAAAGAGGGAACCTCAACTAGGAAAATGCTGCCATCTGACTGGCCTAGATAGACAAGTCTCTAGGGGCATTTTCTTCGTTAATGGTTGATGTGAAAGGGTAGCAGTGCTACCCTTAGTCAGGTGGTCCCGAATTGTACACAGAAGCAAGATGAACAGTCCAGTAAGCAGCACTCCTCCACGGTCTCTTGAGTTCCTGCCCCAGCGTTACTCAAAGATGGACTCTGACCTGGCAGCATGAGGCAAGAAACCCTTTCCTTTCCAAGTAGATTTTGGTTATAGTAGTTCCCAACCTTCTTACTGATATGATCCTTTAATATAGTTCTCATGTTGTGGTGACCCCCAGCAACAAAATTATTTTAGTTGCTACTTCATAACTGTAATTTTTCTAGTGTTATGAATCGTAGTGTAAATATCTGTGTTTTCTGATGATCTTAGATGACCCCTGTGAAAGGGTTATTAAACCCCCAAGGGGTCTTAGCCCAGTGTAGAGGAATTTTAATTCAGCAACATGGCTTCTCTGGCAGGGGATCACAACCAAAGTCCTAGGTCTGTGTGATCTGGTAGGAATACAGACAGGCCCTTAGTATATACACCTTTAATCCCTCTGGCTGGAATATAGACATACCCTTAGTATATGACTTTAAGTTCAAACAATGAGATCTAATTGAGGGGCAGACAAAGTGATAAATCAGAGAAAGATTTAACAGAATGAGTCAGAGACAGGATATGCCCAACTCTCATGAATGAATTGAGTTCAGTTTGGTACAGTTCAGTTGAGTGCAGTTGAGTTCAGTTGTGCTCATTCAGTTTTGTTCAGTCCATGGAGTAAGTGCAGTCATTGAAATTCAGAGGCAGTTTTTCCAAGCAGAGCAATTCAGCAAGAAGCCGAGAGAAGCCAGTTTGAAGTCAGCTTGGAGAGGAGTTTTGAGCCATAACAGCTGAGTTGAACCAGCCAGCCAGAGTTCAGAAAGAACTAGAAAGGGTGAGTTTATTCAGCAGTAAGTCTCAGAGGCTGAAAGCATTCTAGGTCTAGGTTAGCAGATGAAGGCTGGAAGCTGAAGCCTTCAAGGTCCAGGTTTGCAGAAGATTAGATTGTATGGAGGCTAGAAGCTTTCAGGCCTAGGCCTACAGGTAGTTAAAAGAAATAGAAATGCTCTGGGTTCAGCCCAAGCCATATTATTTGTATGGCTTAGATACAGTTTATGTCTCATACTTTTATGTGAGGAAATAAAAACAACATTTATACCACAGGTTGAGAACCACTGGGCTAGAATGTTTTATCACACTAAGAGAAGAAAACTAGAACCACCCCCTACTCCAAATTGTTCTCCCAAAGGTGCTGCGTTAGGCAGAGAATTCTCTGGTCCCATTTCCTATCTGTTTATACAGATTTTTTTTTTGTTGTCACTATTTTGTATTCTAGATATTAATCCTTTGATTTTATTTGAATGGCAAATATTTGTTCCCAGTGTTCAACTTGGCTTTAGCTTTCTCGCTGGTTTTTAGTTTTTAATCTTATTTTCCCAGTGCAAAGAAATTTCTCAATTTCTTTGCATACTTCAAGTGTTTCCATGTCTGAAATGCAATTTTCTGACTTCCCTGTAATTTATTTCAGCTCTCATTACTATGTCCGCAGACGCCTGGGGATGCATTGTTTTTCTTGTAGGTAGGAGGAAGTCAGTAATGCTGGATGCTTCCTATGCATTATGGGTGGAACAGTGCTGTCCTCAGGGAAGGATACTCAGGCAGGTGAGCAGCTGTTCTCCTGGGTTTTTGTAGCTTGAATTGTCTTCCCCTCAAAATTCATTTGCATAAGTACGTGTATGCATACATGTGCATATATATTTATGTGCACATGTTTATATATATATATTTGTATGCCCATTTGTGTATGTGTATGTACATGTGTATATGCATTTTGTATGTGTATGTGTTCAGGTGCCTGTACACATTGTGTGCATGTGTGTATGTGAAGGCCAACCTCAGGCCCTGTCCATCATATATTTTTGAGACAGTATCTCTCTCACTGACCTGCAACTTGCAAAATAGGCTAGGCTGACTGGCCAGCAAGTGTTCATTCCCTCAAAACAGGAGAAGAAAGTCCACCGACCCAAATCATCATGGCCAAATTAATTAATAACTAATTAAAGAAACCTTTCTAAAAATCATATACATGGGATGCCTCTCCCTAAAGCAAGGTTTGAGAAGTCAGCATTGAACATGAGGAAGACAGGCTTTTATATTATAGCTCAGGGGTGGTGGTTTCTAGATGAGGGGTTTGGTGGGCAAAATAGGTGGGGTGACAGGAGTAGAACATAAATATAACAATTAGTTCTAACAACCTCTTGAAACAAAGACATGGTTGCAAGGTGGCGATAACAAGGTAGTCAGTTGTGACAACAGGTAGTCATAACAAGGTAGACATAGGTGGTCATAGAACCTTTTGAAACAAAGTTAGGGTTGCAAGATGGTTATAAAGAACTCTTTGAAACAGAGGCATGATTGTTGTTCCTGGAATAGGGAGTACAGAATCATCTGTAGTTGAGGTTACAGGTGTGACGTAGCAGAATCCTTGAAGGACAGAGGTTTAATCATAAACAGGGATGAGCCTTGTTTGTCTTTACTATAAGATGCTTTTTAAGCCTAAGATGGAGGCAGCCTGGTTTTCACAAACCCAAGGAATCTACCCATCTCCATCTCCCTAGTGCTGGGTGGGAGTATAATCCTGGGCCCAGGCTTAGCTTATTTTACGTGGGTCTAGGTATCCAACTTTTTACCATCTGGACTTTTTTTTTTTAAAGCATATGTTAGCATTACATTTATATGTTAAAGTCCTGGCAAAACTTTGGGAAAGGTTTTCATGTGACGATTACGACAACAATGCTTTAAGTATAGCTACATAGAAACTCCCCTGTAAAGCTGCAAAGCACCTGTGACCTTTACAATAAAGATGGGTTTTATTGGCTGATAAACAGAGCTCAGGGCAAGGGGGAGGATTTGTAAAAAGCATAAAGATAGATTTTACTGAAGGAGGGTGCAAAACAGGGAACTTCTCTCATGGAGTGGCTTCTATTCACTGAGAGACAAGGCTCAGGGTTAAGACCTAAACCATTCCCAGGATTGGGGAGGGGGACTGGGGTTCAGGAAGGCTGGCTCCATAGACTAGCAGAAAGGTCTCCAGGTTGTCTGACAACATCCACTGCAGCCTTCCAGGTGACCAGGCATTAGTTGTTTTCTGTGGAGAAATGTGTGTTTGACAAGCATGGTTCTTCCAATGCTTTCTTTAAGCTGTGCTTCCTACAGGTACTGGGGACCCAATTCAGGTTGTTGAGCTTGCTGGCTCCCTTTTCCCACTGGTTACCCACTGTGAAACCTTGCTGGCCCAACTTTGATAATGTTGAAGGGAACTGGTTGGGCATATGGTTGCCATGACACACGGTAATGCTTACTTCTCATCTCTTCTCTTCTATGTGCACTGCTTTCTCTTCTGCTTTCCACCATGAGTTGAGAGAGTATGAGGTCCTCCCCAGACATATCCCAACCTCCGAGAACCCAAATAAACTTCTTTCCTTTTCAACTACCCAGCCTCGAGGATTCTAGGACAGCAACAGAAAACGGGCTAACACAACAGTGTTGGAAAGGGGAAACATTCTTGGTTTGATTTAGTCTGCTTTTTATGCTGTGACAAAACATTTGAGAATACAGTGTAAGGAAGGATTGCTGTCAGGGTCAAGGTGAGGCAAAATATCATGGCAGGGAAACACACTGTCGGGCAGAGCTACTCACCTCATGGTGGCCACGAAGAGGAGAGAGAGAAAGCTAGATGGAGAGGTAGGGGTGAGGAAGAGAGTCAGAAGGAGGAAAAGAGGAAAGAGGAGGAGAAAAAGGTGGGTTCTGAGAGGAGATGTGTCCTTCCAGGGCACACCCCCATGACCATGCTTTCAACAGAGGAGACTCTGGGGGACACTTCAGATTCAAAGCACAACACTTGTATAGAAGCAACTAGAAGACAGTCTTTCCCTTTGCTTGGGGGATGGTGCGTTGTGACAGAGGGCAGCTGGCACTGTGGCAGCCATGCCGCCACTGTGAGTCTAGAAAGAAGTTGGTATAGTATTTCTGTGAAGAGCCTGGGAGTGAAGCCAACCCTGGTTGGAAGAGCAAACCCAATGAATCTCTTTGGGTTTCATTTGAGTTACTGCTGTAGGAAGCCTCACCCAGAGTTCTTTTACACATCCCACTCCCGGACCAAAATACTCTCTTTATTACTGTAGCCAATTTGTAGAGCTTTCCTGGCACATTTGTTAGTAACTAATATGGTCTTTTTTTTTTTTTTAACAAAAATTGTGCATTTCTACCTTAAGTTTGCAGGCAGAGTATGAGATGGTTTATTATATCTGAATCGATTGGCAAATATTTTGAAGCAAACACCATCTTACTCTGTTTCTGGGCCAGAAAGAGCTTTTTGCTGCTTAATGATGGCAAAAATTACATAGGAAACTGCCTTTGTTTGACATCTGAGATGTTCAGGGTTGTAAACTCCCCACCACAGGCCTTCTCTCAGTTAGAAATGCCAATTAAGTTCAGTCAATAAATAAGGCTGCATGGTAGTTTCCACACACAGAGCAGTGCTGTACTGTGCCACTTAAGAAACCTTCAAAAATGCCTTGTTAAGGTAAATAACACAGCCTCCTTTAGACCAAGACATTGGTTCTTAGTAAAAATTTTTTTAGGAAACTAAATGTATTGGAATTCTCTATAAGATCAGAAGATATGGAATCTATCTATCTATCTATCTATCTATCTATCTATCTATATTTATATTTACATGATATTTATATGGATGGATGGATAGATAGATAGATAGATAGATAGATAGATAGATAGATAGATAGATAGATAGATAGATAGATTCCTATTAGAATGACTTACAGGCTGTGGTCTAGCTAATTCAACAATGGGTATCTATCAACAGAAGGTCCAAGAATCCAGTATTTGTCCAATCCAAAAAGCTGGATATCTCAGCTGGCCCTCTGTATACACCAGAATCCTGAAGAAGGCTCTGATGCCAGTGAAAGAATGGATTTGCTAGTGAGAGCAAGACCAAGCAGGAAGGCTCCTTTGCACAGGCGCCAGCAGAAGGTGTAGTCCAGACTAATGGTAGATCTTCCCACCTCAAAAGACATGTGTTAAAGGTGCATCTTCCCACCTTACAAATCCAGATAAAAACAGTCTTCCTACTTCAAATGATTTAATTAAAAAAATCTTTCATAGATGTTCCCAGCCATTTGGGTTTTAGTTAATTCCACATGCAGTTAAGATGCCAACCAAGAGCAGCTATCACATTGAGTATACAGTTGTGTGTACACAGCAAGGAATGTGCCAGGCCACTGTAGTGTTAATAATACCTGGAAACAATTGGGTATGGTGGAAGTGACTGATAATAGGCAATTTGTCGATGCCAGTGGGAAGTCTTTGAAGCCATAGGTCAAGCCCCAAAGGAGTAGATCAGAGCCATTCTCATGAGACTAGATTGGTTACTTCAAGAGCAGGTTCATATGTTTTCTTTCAGGCACATTACTGCCATTTTGGAGGAGAGAGTACCATGACCTGGTAACCATGGCAACTAATTGAAACTTACTAGCAGTATCTCAGTCTACAGTAAAGTTAATGGCGCTATCGATACTTGCAGATAGAGCTGGGAGATTTCACAACACCCTTAGTTGGGTTTCCAGTTACTACTCCTTCATATACTCCCCGGCTACAAGGGATCTTGGGAGATGCTGAAGTAGAAGTGGAAGGTTAACTGAGAGGGGGACTCCGTGATGCTTCCGTGAGAGCACCGTCTATGATGGGGTGGGACTTTGTGGTGAAGCAGCTGCTTTGGCATCACACACACTCCCTCCCTTCCCCATGCTTTGTACATAAGCCCAATAAACTCATTCATTGGTTGGGCTGCACTTTGATGGAGCGATGACTTTGGCCTGTCCTCAGAGCCTCATCCAGAGTGAGCAGATGTTCGTTCATGTCTCCCCAGGAAGTTAACACTGCCCTTGTGTTCTATCACTTTCTTACGTTCCAGCTTGTCCTTACTGCCACACAAGACTGTCACTAGGTACGGCTGTCTTGTCTTGGGCTTCTTGGCCTACAAACTGTGAGCCTAAAACAAATCTGTGTCTTTTAAAAGTTACACACACAAGCCATTCTGTTATAGCAATGGAAAACACACAAAGGCACAGCCTGTCTTGTCTTTCCCAGGGGCTGGCTTGAGAACCCTGGAGGGGACACAGGTTTTCTCTGAGACAGCAGCAGAGCAGGATTGAAGCCAACGTGCACAGGCTTGGGGTCTCATCTGCGTGCGAGCTTTTATTTGCTCTCATTATCAGTCCTGTGTTCTTTTGGGATAAGAAGAAGTGGGCTTTTTCGACCTCGTAGCTATGCAATCACAAATGACTCCTAATGTACCTGGCAAGATCTGTAAGATCTACTGTGATGGTTTCTCTAAAAAATGTCCCTCACAGGCTCGTGTGTGGTTGGTTTTTAGCTGTTGGTGAGGATGGGGATATGATAAAACTGTTGGGGGTGAGGCTTAGCTGGAAGAAGCGGGCTGCTGGGGAGGTAGGTCTTTAAGGTTGTAGGCTAGCTCTATGTCTAGTCTTAGAGTTCCCCCACCCCCTCTGCTTGAGCAGCTTCCATCATGATGGATGGTATCCCCTGAACTATGAGACACAAGAAATGCTTCTTCCTTGAGGTGGCTCCTGTCAGGTGTTTCATCACAGTAACTAAATAAAGGAGACAGAATGGGGAAGGCTTCCTGGTCATCGAAGGTCTCCTTTGGGAATGAAGCTAGACTGTTTATCTTTGCTTCTCATCTCTCTGAGATCTGCAGACACACACACCTTTAGAATAAAAGGAGGCTGGAGTGGAGGGTCGTCATGTCCCTCCAACCTCGGCAGCCCTTCTCAGAATCTATGGTCCATACTTCAAGGTGTAAACGCTGGGAGATCCCTGTGCTACCTGAGTGCTGACTCATGCTTCCATTGGATTCTCTGATGGACTACATTTCCTGCTTTTCCATGGACACACAATTTAGATGCATTGGACTCTTTTTCCATAAGCCATTGATTCTGCCTCTTTGGCAAGGGGCCTCCGTTCTCCCTCCTGCCCCTTTGCCTGATGGCTTTATTCTGTCTGCTCCCACCATTTGATTTGATTTGATGGTGTTGCCGCATGAGGCTCCCACATCATTTCTGCCTGTTAAGCAAACATGTATTTCTGGGATGGATGTTTTTAATTGAATGAAACACAGCCTAACGAGGGTCAGCTGCAGCCGTGAAATTTTTACGAGCCATTTGCTGAGACACACATCCAATGCAGCCTTCCATGTTTGGCCAAAAGAGTCAGGCTGAATCCTTATGGTTGCATATGAGTCAAGGTTTTGCTGGCTTTGGTGTGCCGGGGCTTCTGGCTGTGGCCTTCACAGTGGTGGCCTTGTGACATGCCTCATTCTCCAGGCTCCTGTTTCATTGGTATAAATAGGAAGTAATTAGCTCAATAGAGGAGAGACAGTGTCTCTGGAAGACCTCAGTTTGGCACATGTTCCAAAGTCCACCTTTGGATCCACCATGGAAGGAAGAACTTGCTTGGTGTGTGTGTCAGAAAATAAAGTGGAAAATACTCCCTCTTCACAGTCTCAGTATGTATTTGTGCATGCACACATATGTATATGAAATAGGTGTGTGTCAGAAAGTGAGGTGGGAAACCCAGCCCCTTCAGAGGCTCAGTGAAGGAATGTGAGTCCTATATTTCTGGTTAAGAAACCATCGTATATGTTTCCTGTAGCCATGGTAATGAGTTACCACATACTTAGTGGCTCAGAACAACAGAAATTTATCTGCTCACGGTTTTACCAGAAGTTCAGCTTCCACACCTCTGGGCTAAGGCCAGGGTGTCACCATTGTCACATTCCCACTGGAGGATGGAGAGGAGAATCTGTTCCTTGCCTCTTCCAGCTTCTAGTGGCCGAGACAAGCTCTTGCCCTCATTATTCAGTTTTTCAAGGCCAGTGTCTTCAAAAGTTTTGGCTTCATCTTTGTCTCAGTTTCCTCTTCCTAAGTGTGGCGAGTCAATCTTCCTCGCCTTAGAACAGTGGTTTTCAACCTGTGGGTCGAGACCTGTTTAGGGTTGCGTGTCACATATCTAAATTACAATTCATGACAGTAGCAAAATTACAGTTATGAAGTAGCATTGAGATAATTTTATGGTTTGGGGTCGCTGCGACACAAGGAACTGTATTAAAGGGTCACAGCATTAGGAAGGTTGAGAACCACTGGCTTAGAACATAGGATCACATTCAGGGCTGTGCTAGTGACTCCTCATTACAGTGGCAATCTTCTGACAGACACAGTTTAGAGAGAGGAAGGATCCATTCTGTGCACAGCTTCAGAGGGCTCATTTACCATGGTGCTGAGGACCTCGTGGGGCCTCTCACATCACAGTGGACAAGAACCCCCCCCCCGCCCAAGGTCATGCTCCCAGGAACATACTTCCTGCTGCTCCATTCCACCTCTGTCCTTGAGTTTCTAGAACCTCCCGAAATAGCCCCGCCAGCTGGAGACCAAATGTTCAACATATGGGACTGTGGGGGAATTCTCGTATTTAAACCGTTGGGGGCGTCCACAGGGCTCAATCAAGACAATCCTCTCAGGGAGGGTCCTTCACACCACCACACCTGGAGCAACTGTTTCCAAATAGGATGACTCTGACAGGCCCAAGGGGTAGAACAGCTCTGTCCGCGTGCCCATATTTCACCATAGCACAACCCACCCATAAAACCCTTAATGTTATCCTTAGCCAATACAGGTTGAATAGCTTTTACCCTAAATTACTTTGCATCAGAATTGTTTTAGAGTTTACATTGCTTTTAGATTTTGATATTAGACTTTCGAAAATTGTCATATATGTCATGAGGAATGACTGGAGCAGAACATGCACATTGCTGTGAGATTGGTGTTTTTTTTTTTTTTTTTTAATTTTTTTTATTTTGGTATTGCCTTGTTTTCCTGTATTTCTAGAATTAGACCTGGGCATATGGATTTAGGTTGTTGATTGTATCTTTTAATATGTGTTCTCGGCCCATCTAGTCAGGCTAAAACCTAGAGGTAGCTGGTGAGACTACAATATTCAAGGATGGAATGGAGGAGGAATTTCTGGCTGAGGGGCTATCTTGCCCTATCTCTGCTAGCCTGGGCCAGCTAGCTGAGGATAGGCTGTAACCAGCTCCTGAGACCAGAGAGGGGTCACAGACTGTGTGGGTGGAGGGATTTTACCTAGTCCTCCATGGGCCAGGCAGAGCTTCATGGGGTCATTTATCTGGAGGAGGTTTTCGGGGTTACAGGGCACTGGGGATGGGGGTTGTGGGCACTAGGGATGGAAGGATTTCCCCACCACACACTTCTTCCTTGTTATAGGCACGGTTTCACTAGTAACTTATGCTAGCCTTGAACTCAAGATCAATCCTCCTGCCTTAGCCTCTGCAGGGCTGGGATTACAGGCTTGGGCCACCATATGAGGTTCACATCTTCCCGGTCTTCTCATTGTGGGTGCTGGTGTGTGAACACACCCTGCTTGGAGTGATGTGGCCGTTTTCACAGCTATGGAAGGTGACCAGGAGACTCCCAAGAGTCTGCCCCAAAGGCCAGTGTGTTGTGCTGACTCCATATTTTTTCTGGCTTATGCCACAGAGAGTCAAGAGTTACTGTAGACTGCTAACTGATCCAGTTCCCCCTGGGAAGGCCGCTCCTGTCTCTGCTGACAGGCTAGCACTGGCCCGAATAGCCTTGGGCTGAGAGTCAGACAGGCCCAGTCTGGGTCCCTGAGTCAGGGACTCTTAAAGCATTTTCTGGCACTTTCCTCAGTCACAGCAGGTCTGAGCAGGTGCTGGCCACACCATTTGGCCAAGGCCATGCTGTGAGCGTTACACATTGGTAGACAGTGATTTTAGAGTGAGGTCAAACCAGGGAACTTTATCTATGTAAGGCTTTGGCAACATCTGAGATGAATTCCTATACTGGCTGGGAGTCTAGCAACTGTCTCCAACGATCTTGATGTTTTAGTGAAACAGAGGCACAGGAAGGCTGGACCATGCTAAAAGGTCCCAACTCAATTTAGCAGTTCAAGTCTGTACAGGTGCCTTATCACATCTGGGACCCCATGAGAATATGACTTAAGCTCCTGGAACCCTCAAAGGATAGACTCAGCAACCTGTGTCCTTATGCTAATTAAAGAGACTAGTCGGGAGATGATGGCGCAGGAGTTAAGAGTGTGAATTGCCTGTCCAGAGGACCCAAGTTCAGTTTCCATCATTCGTGTCAGGCAGGCTCACAACGGAGCTGCAGTACCACGGGGGGCCCATGGCCTCTTCCAACCTCCATAAGCACCTGCCCTCACACACTCACAGACCCCCCATCCACATACACACATAATTAAAAATAAACTGAGATCTTTTAGGAAAGACCGAAAGTGACTTCAGATCTCTAGACCATGGGTAAATACCCAGGGGCCACATGTCTGTAACCCCAGCCCTGGGGAGTGAGGGAGCAGAGGCTAGAGTACTAGGGCTTAAAAACTTTGAACTACAAATTCAGGGAGAGCCCCTGTCCCAAAGCAATAAGGTAAAGTGTGATAGAGCAGGGTTTCCCAGGATCACCCTGGTCTCTGTGTGGGCGTGCAGGAGTGCGTCCACACATTTGAACACTTTGGCATTTCCCTTTGGTTGAAAACAGACCCATCTGTCTAGAATCTGTGATTATGTGACACCCAGGTCTCCATCACCCCATGTTTCACATGACAACATTCCTCCAGTGTGGCTTTCTGCTGTTTCTGTTTGTTAAGAACCTGAAGTGACTTGGATAGAATTATGGCAGGAATAAATGATGTATGAAATGAGAAATCGTTGTCCAGGGCCGGAAGGGGGAGAGAGAGGAGGAGAAAAAGCCTCTCACGGAAGCAATTGTTTGGAATTAGTTTCTCTACGGTCAGAAGCTGCAGAAGGAAAAGACAGAGAGTCATCAGATTTTGTTTGTTTGTTTGTCTGTTTCTACATTTACTGAAAAGCCAGGCTTTTGTCAATTTCCCATAACTGCTTTCAGGCTCCCAGTGATGGGAAATGGATCTTTTATCGAGTGAGAGCTGACTCCTATCCAGTCCAGCCTATGGCCTGTGTGTGCAGGGTGAAGCCCAGGGGAGCATGGGCAAGAGATGTGTTCCAGCTCTGGGTTCCTCCCGACCACTCAGGGCTACGCTTTCTTGTACTTCTTTCTGAGTAACCTCATTCTACTCATATTTAAAATATCTCCCTGGGGAGCAAGGGATGTACTTCGTTTGGTAGAGCACTTACCAAACATCCAGGAATCCCCGAGGCTATCCCAGAACCATGGAGAGCAGGCATGGTGGTGCATACCTGTAATCCCAGCATGTAGGAATAGAGGCAGAAGGATCAAAAGTTCAGTCATGCTCTGCCTTATATCAAGTTTGAGACCAGCCTGGGCCTCTTGAAACCTCCTTCAAAGCTCAAAACCAAACCAAGGAAAATATTCACCATCTGGGGATGTGCCTCAGCAATAACAGCCATTGTCTAGCATGTGCAACACACGGCATTGTGGAATAAATAAGCAACATAAATCCAAGAAACAAAATAAGGATAAGTCTGGCAAGATGGTTCAGCAGATAAAGGTGCTTGCTGACAAACCCGAGGACCTGAGTTCAAACCCTGGGATGCATGTGGCGGAAGGAGAGAATTAGTCTAGCAAGTTGCCTTGCCCCCTGCACATAGATGCGCGCACACACACACACACACCTGTACTTACATAAGACAGGGTAGCTGTTTTAAGAGTAGGAATATAGCTCACTGTTAGAGCATGTACAATACCACGAAGTCTATCTCGAATGGAATGGAATAAATAATTTGTAGACAAAGGAATTATTGTTGAATGGTATGAAACTGAGTTCTGAGGACCAAGTCAGACCAAAACAAGAGCTTTGTATACAAGAGGGAAGGCTGAGCTGGGGGCTTGGCACAGTGGCAGAGCATTTGTTTGACCTGTCAAGGCCCTATGTTCTATCCTCAGCATCATGACAGCAATAACAATAAGCCCAGAGCGGGGGGCCGGGCTTCCGGAGTGCTGCTAGCCATGGGTTTCAGCTGGATGGCTTCCTGCAGCCTCGTTACAGGCTGAGCCCGTTCTCCTCGTCAGGACTCTATTGCTGCAACCAAACACCACGACAAAGAAGGGAGTCATGAAGGAACTTCCACTTCCACTTCCATAGTGTTGTTCATCCCCAAAAGAAGTCAGGACAGGAACTCAAATGGCAGGAACCTAGAGCAGGAGCTGATGCAGAGGCCGTGGAGGCGTGCTACTTACTGGCTTGTTTCCCATGGCCTGCTCAGCTGCTTTCTTACAGAACGTGACCATCAATCACTGTTTAAGAAAATACCCCCCGGCTGGATCTTATGGAGGCATTTTCTCAACAGAGGTTCCCTCTGATCAGGTAACTCTAGCCTGCGTCAAATTGACATAAAACCAGTGCATTCACCATGAGGAGGCGACCTTTTTCCTTCAGTTCTGCCTTGTAAGCCCTGCATCTTGCCCTGCTGCTGAAGTTCTATTTTGGAACGTCATGGACTGTGCCCCTGTCTTCAGCAACAAATCCAGGCCAGCCCTCAGCAGGGGCCCCCTGCCCTTGACCTCTTTGGCTGTGTTTCTGAAACGTGTTTACTAAAGCCTGCTTCAGCTGCAATGGCTGATGGTTCACATGTGAGAAAATGGTCAGCTGAAGCCTTAGGAAGAGAGAGGGGAAAGAAAGCCAGGCCGTGGAAGGAAATGATCGCTATGAGGCACTATTTTTGTCCAGGTTACATGCTCACAGAGTGTCCTTGAGGGAGTTGCACAAGTTCTCCCTCCGTCTGTCACTGCCTGGGCAGAGCCTCTCTCGGTGCCTGCCAGGCTTGCAGAGGCTCCCCAGCTCCCTGACAACGGATGAACAGACTCCTAGAGTCTTTAGAGCTTGGGGGCAGAGGCCAGGAGGTAATGTCATAAGTCACAAGAGGAGGAAGCGGAACAGGAATCATCAAATTGTAGGCAGATTGTGACCTTCTTATCACTACCATTTAGATGTAGCCTCTTGGATTCTGTTCGTGACCCCCGTAACCTTATAGACTGCCAGTAAAAGGAATAACCAGAATTTACTGATTGCCTACTGTATACACTAACTTAAGCATATCCATTCACTTGGTTCCCCCTGCCACACACACACACACACACACACACACACTTTGAAACAGAATTATCAATATATAGTCTAGTTTGGTCTAGACTATCCAGTCCTCTGGTCTCACTTTACAGGACCACAGGCGTGCACCACCATGCTTGCTTAGTTCCTTTGTTTATATTTATTCCTTGGTGGTGGTGGTGGTGTGTGTCATTTGTGTGCATGCATGCGTGCATGAGCATGAGTGGCGACCAGGGTCTGCTATCAGTTGTCTTCCTCAGGTGTGGCACTTCACCTTAGTTTTTGAGACAGAATCACACCCTGAACCTTGAGCTCATTTCAGCGAGGCAGGCCGACCAACAGGCTCCAGGAATCTGCCTGTTTCCATCATCCCCAGTTCTGGGTTAGAGACATGCGTCTTCAAGCCCTGCTTTTAAGTGGGTGCTGGAGATCCAAACTTGGGTCCTCAGGCTTGTGCAGCAAGCCCCTCACCCTCTGAGCCAGCTCCCCTGCCCCCCTCCCCAGTACTGTTTTAACTGTGGAGTTGCAGCAACTTCTTATGCAACAAGAGAGAACGAATGGAGAAGATTCTTCTCTTTGTGCATGAAGTCCTGGTGATATTTTGACCTCTCCTTCCCAGGAGCAGGGCAGCCTGCCCCTCAGAAGCATTAGCTCAGCCAAGCAGTGCTCAGACACAGCTTCTCCCCGTGCTTTAGACTGGGGACTCAGACAAGCCGGGACACATGAAGAGGCTGTGGAAACGGGTTTAAAAATAACTTTACCGGCTCACACTTTGAAATTTAAGCCATCCACTCAGGAAATGCTGAGTGTAGTTCAAAAATGGACCTTTAAAAAAAACACATTATTACTCTTCAAGAACAAAGCGGTAAGTGATGGAGGGGAAGGAGGAAGTGGTTGTTTGTGGAGTGTATTAAAAATAAGTTGTCATCCCTGTCCTAGTTGATGTCTGAGGCCCTGAGGGTTGAGACTTGGTTCTATTATAGTTTTTTGGTTCTCTTATGCTTTAAGAGACCATGAAGTTGTACAAAAGTGACATTTTCAATTCTTCCCCTTAGAGTCCGGGATCTGTAAAGCTGGTTCACGTCTTCTGGGTCCTCCTCAAGCAGTCACCCACCGCTGGGCAATGTACCTGGAGTCGACAGACATCTACCAGCCGCCTCGGCAGAGACAGGCGTTGTCGGCTGGGTTTATTGGGCTGGGTTTGCTTAACATAAGGTCTCAGGTAGCCTCTACCGACCTTGAAGTTTCTGTGTAGCCAAGGATGGCCTTTGGATTTCTGATCCTCTTGCCTAAACCTCCCTGGGTGCTGGGATTACAGGTATACACCACCGTGCCTGGCTTGCAAGAGCCTGGGAGAGTCAAGGCAAGCCCTCTACCACCAGGTGAAAAACCTAGAAACGGTTGCAAGGCTCTGAAGGTCAACAGTCCCATGGACCAAGGGGACGGGTGGTTGGGTATTTTGGATGCTCTGCGTTCCGACACTCTGCTGGGCCGGTACTAGACATAAGTAACATAAGGCCTGCAGCTAAATGAAGATCTCAGATTAACTTCTGGAGACAGGATTTATAAAAAGCACCACTCAGTGGAAACAGAAATCTATAGAGGCAGGCTGGAATGAAATTGTGATAAGTTTTCAGAAAGGAGACTTTTTTTTTTTTTTTTTTTTTTTAAGAATCTGTATTTGCACTCCAGCCCAGTGTAGCTGGGATGCTGCCTGGGCCTGTAGGCTTCCAGCTGGATACCTGCTATTTCTGTGTGATCAGAGTCATATTTCAGAAGCCCATATCATGAGTCATCAGAATATTTCATACCTCTGAGCTAGTAATTTGCCTTCTAAGGACTTATCTGAGGGACATTGATGTCAAAGGAGAAGGAAAACAAATGCCACATGTGTGAGAACTCTGATTGCCTAGTTGCTTTTAACACTAAGGGTTTAGAAACCCCTAAAGGCCCGCAGGCATGGCGTAGACGTTTAAGTTATGACACACTGTAGGGCTGGAGAGATGGCTCAATGTCTTAGAGCTTTTCCTGCTATTGCGGAGGACCAGAATTAGACTCCAAGTGCCTACGTCCAACGCTCTACAACCGCCTGCAACTCCAGCTCCAGGAGACCCAAAGCCCAGTCACTCACATGTCCATGCTCTCCCACCCCGCAGACACAATTAAAAAATAAAATAAAATCTGTAAATTACGATAGGTTGAATCAACAGACTGCTGTGCATTTGGCAGCACTGTAATTATGAATTCCCCATGAAGCATCTATTTGAATTAGCTGCCTTTCATAACACACACAAATGAAACAAAATATAATAGTGGCACACATCTGCAGTACTCTGGAAGGTGAGGTAGAAGGATTAGGAGTTTGTGGCCTGCCTGGGCTTCATAATAAATTTGGTACTTGCTTGGGCTGTATGATGAGACGCTGTCTCAAAATAAAGTTAAGCGCGACGCCTCACACTTGTAATACCCGCACTCAGGAGACGGAGGCAGGAAGCTCAGGACTTCAGGGTCATCTTGAGCTGCGTAGTGAATTTGAGGCTAGCCTGGACCACATAAGACCCTGTCCTAAAAGAACAAACAAGAAAACAAAACCAAAAACAAGATACTAACACATTCAGCACTCCTGTGCATGCCCGTGGGCATGTATGCGCGTGTGCAAGCGTGCACACACAAAGTCTGGAAGGAACATATATATAGAAAATGAGAATGAGTGTTAGGCTCTGTGGTGACAACAGAAGATAATTGTTTCCCTTTTTAAAAACAGCTTCATCATTGTTGTAAAGGCTCTGAAAGTCAAAAGCTTGCTTTGTTTTTGTTCATTTGAAAAATGGATTTAATAGTAGTTCATGCTGTTAGCAGCCCATCTACCCCTCAGGCTGAGTACTCAGCCTGCCTGTATATACGGGCTTATTCAGCCTTCCTTACCTTCTTTTTAAAAAAATTTTTAATTATGATTATTATTTCTAACTTGAGGTGGGTGTGTGTGTGTGTGTGTGCGCGCGCGCGCGCCCTTATGTGGTGATCAGAGGTGTCAGTCCTCAAGCATTGTCCACCTTGCTATCAGAAACAGTGGCCTGGAACTTGCTAAGTCTTCTATGGTGGTCTGCAAGGCCCAGAAACCCACCTGGCGCCACCTCCCTGGCTCCAGGGTTAACACACAAGCACAAGAGCTTAGCTGCCTTGCAAGGTCACGCGGAGTAGGTCTGGACCTTCAGATCCACAGGCCTGACTCTGAGGGCTGAAGCATCCCCACCAACCTATGTGTTCTCCTTGCCCCTGGCTTGGCTGTTTCCTTCCAGATGTGCTGTCAGTAACAGAGCTTACGCACACCCCCCTCGGGCCTGGCATTTAGTGGCAGTCCTGCTGATCACCATCGCATCATCATAACGTTTGTGTAATGAAGTCATGAGAGAAAGTAATGAGAGCGGCATCCGTGCCAGGAAGGTCACGGATCTGGTGAGTGAAGCTCAGAGCTGATATCTCCAGGCACAGGCTCTGCTTTAATGGATTTTTAAGGTCTATTTCGAAGTTAGAACATCTGTTGCTGGGCTACTCTCCTATGGCTTAAATGTGTCTCTTGTGATGGAGATGGCTCCCTTCTGTGTCCTTAGCACTCCCTCTTTCATTAAACAAGTATTTTGCATATTTATTCCTTTGTTCATTAGCATGGTGAGATGTGTGGGTGGTTTCCAGTTTTACCTATTTCTATTTTTCTCCCTGGTAGCTTTTTTATTGTACACCCTCCTGGAGAATTATTAATTAATTGCTGATTGATTAATTAATTAATTAATTTTCCTGTAGTACTAGGATTGAGCCCAGGGTTTTACACATGCTAGGAAAAGACTCTACTACTGAGCCATACCCTAGCCCTTCACTGAGGGATTCCATCAAGTGTTCTGCACTGAGCCACTTTCCAGACCTTCACCGGAAGAGTTCTAGGCAAGTATTTTATCTCTAAGCTAAGTTAGTAGCCCTCATTTTCTTTTATGAATTAAGGCTTCACTTTGCTGCACTCAGCTGAATTTAGTCTATGACCCTAGCTGCTCTTGAACTTTTTCTGTTTCTGCCCCAGCCTCCCAAGTTGCTCCTATGACAAGCCCACACCACCAGGCCTGACTCCATTCATTAAAACCTCTGAGTGTACTCCTTCAAAACCTACATGTATGCTTATTTATAAATTACGTATGTGAATCATTAGTGGATTATATATGAGAACAAGATGAAAAGATGAAATAAAGCAGACTTAAGATCTGGCTCCTATCTTTTTTTTTTTTTTTTTTAACAACACAGAAATCCTTTTGTATTCTTATTACAATGTTGTTACCAGTCATTTTCAATGAAGGCCATGTTAGTAAGTATGCTTTATTATGTTTGACAATCTTAATTTAATACCTTGTGATATAATAATCCAAATGTCTGGCTTCAATGCACAAGCTTTTGCTTTTAATAGCAGGAAGGAACCCTCTAAAGATATATGGATCCAGGTGGGGGAAATTCAAAGTCCATGGTGCTAACTAAATTATGACAGTCATTTTTTTCAGCACTATGCATGCATTATGCATAGGTTCTGTGGAAATTCAGCCAGCAAATTTCCTTTTTTTTTTTTTTTTTTTTTTTTAGGATGCAGCAATGAATGCCTTTCAGTATTTTTTCAGATTAATTTGAAATTTCTTATTTGTGTGTATGTACATATGCCATGTGTGTCTGTACAACTGTCTTCAATTGCGGGGGTACCCACTGAGTCCAGGAGAGGGTGCCAGGTCCCTTGGAGCTGGAGTTATAGGCAGTTGTGGGGTACTGTTATGTGGGAGCTATGAACCAAACTTAGGTCCTCTTCAAGGGCAGCAAGGGCTTTTAAACCCCTTGAGTCTTCTCTCCAGTCCCCCAATCAATATTTTTGACCAGTGAGCTCAAAACCTCCCAGCACTATTTGTTTGAATGACATTTCAGAAGCCACACCAAACCCTTCTCAAGCATCTTAGATGTCACGTGTGAGTTTTTGGTAAGCCAGATGTCAGAATTTTCTAGAAGAAATCATTAACCAGTCATAGAGATAGTTTTCAGAATGCTTCCCTGATGGTCAGACTTTTGCTACTTTCTCATCTGTGGCTGAGAGGCCATCATGGGGGAGATGGCTTAACGGTGAGTAGCACTTGCTACTCTTATGAAGGGGTCTGGACCCCATTTTTCATGACAGGTGGTTCACTCCAGGACGCCTGCTGCTCTTTTCTGAACTCAACGGGCAGCCCCTCCCACACTGACATACACATAAATAAAAATAAGAAATTAAATCTTGAAAATATTTTTTAAAGTGCCATCTCTTTCTTGAGGGAAAAAAATTAAGTATATTTCTTTTTTTTTTTTTTTTGAAACATCTGCTGGCTACCATATGCTCTTGTATCTGCCTGTCTACTAAGAATGGAGTAGCAAATTATCCACTCAATAAGAACTGCCATTCACTGTTAAATCTGCAGGGGCTCTGAAGTTCTTTGAGAGATGACCGGCAAGCTTCTGTTTCCAGTAGACATAGGCTATTGCTTGTTTTGTTAAAGGAAGTTTATAGCACTATGGCCACATTTTAAAGTATCTCTGTTTATGATGGGAGCTGTGATGATCAGTTTTAATTGCCAAATCAACACAATCTACAGTCACCTGGCAAGGAAGTCTGATGGAGGGACTGTCTAGATCAGGTTTGTCTATGAAGGGTTGACTTGATTACATTATCTGAGGCGAGGAGACATGTCCACTCTGGGTGGCACCATTCCCTGGCTCAGGGTCCTGAATTGTGTAGGAATAGGGAAGGTAAGCCTTGCACAAGCAAGCAAGCAAGCAAGCAAGCAAGCAAGCGCACACAGGAGCATATGTTTCTTTCTTCGTATCCTCAACAGTGAATGTGACTAGCTACTTTAAGTACTTGTTGTCCTGACTTCCCCTCAGCGATGATCTGTAACCTGGCACTGTGAGTCAACTAAACCTGTTTTCCCTTCAGTTGCTTTTCTTGGGGTATTTTATCCAAGTGTCAGGGGTAGAAACCAGTACTGCAGGAGCCTTTTGTGCTTTTTGCTACCTGGCTTTCTGCACTGGTTAGGTTTTTTTTTTGTTTGTTTTTGTTTTTGTTTTTTTTTGTTTGTTTTTGTTTTTTTTTGTCAGATTGACAGCAAGTAGAGTCACCTGGGAAAAGGGAACCTCAGATTAGGAATTGCCTCCATCAAATGGGCCTGTAGACAAGTCTGCTGGGCATTTTCTTAGTTCATGACTGATGTGGGAGGGCCCAGCCCACTGTAGGTGGCGCACTCCTGGACAGCTGGTTCTGGGCTGTATAAGAAAGCAGGCTGAGCACGCTGTGAGGAACAAGCCCATACGCAATAGTCCTCCATAGTCTCTGCCTCAGTCCTTGCCTCCAGGTTTCTGGCTTGAGGTCTTGCCTTCGCTTCCCTACACGATAGACTGTAACCTGTGAGCCTGGTTAACCCTCTCTTCCCCAAGCTACTTTAGCTTATGGTATTTATCACAGTAACAGAAAGCAAACTTGGACACTTTCCAGGAAGCTTAATGGCATGAATACATTTTGCTTTTTGGCATCCCTAAAACTTTGCCCCTAAACTGTGTGTGTGTGTGTGTGTGTGTGTGTGTAGGCCAGAGGACAGTCTTGACTGTCCTTTAGATGCTGTCCACTCTGGTTTCAGAGATAGGATCTTTCACTGGCACAAGATAAGTTAGGTTGCCTGGCCAGAAAGTGCCGGGGACTCTCCCCTCTCTCTGCTCTCTGAGTGGTGGCACCTGCCTGGCTTTTCTTTGTGGGTTCTGGGGGACTGAACTCAGGTCCTCATGCTTGTGTGGCAAGCTCTTAATTGACATATCCATCATCCCAGTCTTCTGCTGTTTTTGTTTGTCTTGTTTCTTTAAGGCTAGGTCTCACACTCTATCTCAGGATGGTCTCAAACTCATAATCTTCTTCTTGCTCAGCCTCTCAATGTCGGGATTCCAGCTGTAAGCTGCCATGCCTGGTGTGTTAAAAAGTCATTTAATTCAGTGTGTAAATTTTCCGTAAGGCTTTTGTTTATGACTGATAAAAACAGTATGTAATGTGTGTCATTGTGGAGATGGAATCTAGCAAGTAACTTGGTACAACAGCAAGGACACCATAAGCACCATGTTCATAGTCTCTTCCACTTTTGCTGGGGATCTGCCATCCATTTCCTGAAGGTGTTTCCCGGTGAAGGAGCACACATGATGGGCCACCGGGTTCCTCTCTGTGTTTGTTTGGTCAAAGCTTAGTGTTTTTGTTTTGTTTTGGTTTTTTCTCATTTGTCTTCTGCTCTTTGGCAAGTGATCTGGGAATCTCGAAAGAGAATTAAGATGCCCATCATTTAGTACCCGGGGAAAGTGGATGCTACTGAAATCGTATGTGGCGTGGTGTTAAGAAAGAGCAGTGGTTGCTTTTCCACTTCTGTTTTGTTTGAAAATGCTGTGGTAAGCTGGGGACAAGGCTCAGTGGTTAAGTGGTTAAGTGGTTAAGTATGAGGTCAGAGTTTGGGCCCCAAGAATGCATGTAAGTGCCGTGTGGGTGTGGTAGCCCACCTATAACAACCTGTTAAACCCACTGGATGTCCATTCATATCTGTAAATGTAAGACGCCCTCTTTAAAAAACCCATACAATTCTTGCACATAGGCTTCTGGCCCAATATGTTCCTCTCAAAGCACTATGGATTTTTTTTCTGGAACTCATCAGTGTATTTTCAGCATGTAGACAGTGAACTTAATGCCCAGGAGAGTGCTTACTTGTTCTAGAAAACTGGAAACTGAAATAATCGATGAGACTCGGCCACAGCTGTCTGACCAAGTCACATGGTGCTGCCAGTCTAAGAGGAAGATTCTGGTTTAAAGTGAGAGCTTCCCTCGCACAGCAGAGATATTCGTGGGCTTCCGCCAAGAGAAATCTTCACTCCCTGCCAGCATCGGCTGTGAGAGGCAGTGTCGGAGAGTGGGGAGGAATCACAGAATGTCACATTAGTACATTTGTCAATGTATTACCCTCTATGTCACTCACCGTCCCACAACATATTTAAAGAACCTGGGCCAGGAAGGAGCTCAAGCTAGAGATCTTGAGATGCAAATAGCCTGCTGCCATCTTTCTGCCATGAAAGCTGTGATAGACAGCATGCTGCACAGATGCAGTTCAAGTCTAAGGCACTGAACGTGTGTGGCTGTATTCCTTACCTGGCTGGTTATTCATACCTTTTTGTTGTTTTAATAGAATATCTTTTCTTTACTACTTGACAGTTTTGTACATGTATACAATGTATCTTGATCACACCCATCCCAACCCCCCCTCCACTCCAGCCAGACATCCCCAAGATGCCCCCTTACCCCACTAACGTTCTCTCCTTTATGTGAATAACCCACTGTGTCTGAGTAATGCCGCCTGCTAGATCATTGATTGGTCCTGTTGGCTTGACCTGATACAAGTGAGCACAGCTGCAGTGAGGTCATGCATCTAGTGGTTTTGTCATGTTCAGAAGACAGCATGTCACAGCACTCTTCCCCACCCTTCAGTGCTCAAGGTGTTTTGTTTTGTTTTGTTACCTGACTCTTGGAGAGGTGGTGTCTTACTTGGGCTTTTATTGCTGTGGTGAGACACCATGACCATGGGAATCCTTATACATGGAAAAGTAGCTGAGAGTTCTATCTAAATCCAGAGTGGCAGGCAGCAGGCTTGAGCTTCTGATATGCCAAAGCCCACCCCCTAGAGACATACTTCCTCCAACAAAACCAATACCTACTTCAACAAGGCCACACCCCCTAACAGTGCCAATCCCTATGGATCAAGTATTCAAACACATGAGTCTGTGGAGGCCATACCTATTCAAACCACCACAGGTGGGTTGCTATAGATGTCCCGTTTAGGACTGAGCACTCAATAGTCACTATTTTTCAACAGTTGGACTAGTTTTGAGTCTCTGTATTAACTATCAATCACTTCAGAGAGATGCTTTTCTGGTCGAGATTCATCTCGTGGTTTTGAGGAGACATACTCCAGGGTAATGAGGAAGGTATGGTAGTGGGAGTGGCTCATGGCTGTGGAAGCGGCAGCTGCACGGGGCTGCTTGCTCACATATTGTAAGACCAGAAAGCAGAATCAAATGAATGTCAGAATCCAAGTGGATTCTCCTTTTCCTGTATTGTTCAGTCCAGGTCCTTGGGCAATGGAATTGTGTCTCCCACATTAAGGTGGGTCTTTCACCCTCTGGAAACATCTTTGGAACCACCCTCAAAGACATACACACTAGTTCCCTAGGCTTCCCTTAACCAAACTAAGTTAAAAATTACCATCATGTGGCCTTTCAGGAGCTGCGGCAGGGGGGAAGGAGGGGGAAGAATCCCTGCCAGGAGTGTTGCCCACACTGTGGTCTCAGGACCACACTGTGCTCCTAGGTGGAAACTCAAAAGTTAAGTGGGACTGTTCCAACAGGAAGCCAAGCCAGTTGCTGGGATAGCATGGACAAGGGAGCAGAAGCTGGGTAGAGACTTGATCCTGTCCTGTGTAACTCAGCATTCTCAGTTGTTACACAGAATTCAATGCTGAATTCTCAGCATTCAGTCTTGCTGAGGGTTCAGGTGGGAGATGAAACTAGGTTGGAGTGTTAGATGTCTCATCACCTAAGCCTTTGAACTGAGGGGTAGATATTTCTAGCGTGCAGATAGTGCAGGCCAGCCTGGCCTATGAAGTGAGTTCAAGGCCACCCTGAACAACTTAGTGAGGCCCTGTCTCAAAATTTATAAAGGGCTGGGGGCATATTTCAGTGGTAGATGAGGTGCTTGCTTATAATCCCTCAGTGAGATGGTATGGACACGGCTACAATGTAGAGCCTAGAATTCCCCAATAAGGGGCTGGGGGATATGATTCAGATATAGATAATTTTAGAGCACCAATGAGTTTGTTTGAAAGTGTGATACCCTACCCCAGCCCCTTCTTCATATTGCTGTAGAAATTAGATACCATCTGTGTCAGGTGGCTGAGCACTTTGCTTGGCTGCTTCTGGGCCATTCTTTGATTAACATAGAAATTAGTTCTTTTATGTGGTGCAGAATTTGTAGCCTCCACTAGTTTTAAAAGCTGATATTTAAGGACTCTGGTATAACTCCAACTTGTTCTTTTTTTGGGAAATGGGTGCAGGATATTTCAATTTAATTCATTCTACCTTCTCATTTTTCACACCAGTTGTCTTATTATTCTTAACTATTATTAAAAGGAATGATAAAATGCAATTAACCATCTGGGACATATTCCTGCTTCCCATTAGTCAGGGCACCTATTATAAAACCACTCCAAAGTTCAGCTTTAGAAATAAATTCTCAAAGTAGGTGGATTAGCTAATGAATTTTTCTTCTCTAAAGATGATTGGCTAAATTTTTTCTTCACTCAAGACAGGACTTCCACTGATCATTCATCAAAGGGTAAAAAAGTGGAGGTAAAAAAAAAGTAAGAGCAAATTGTCCATATAATATACGATATAAAAGCTGTAGATTTGATATGGTTTTTATAAGACTTCTGCACGATGCTTGGTCACTCATATTTATGGATTTAGCAGTTAACCTTGACTTCAGGGAGATAAGTCAGTATTCATATGGAATGTTTGTTTGAGGTTCCTGGGAAATTAATATCTTTATTCATTTCTGTCTGTGGGAGTGAGAAAACTGGAGATAGCTCTAAACACCGGAGATGTTGGAGACCCCAAAGTTAGTTTTAGGCTTATTTTGGAATATTATCAAGAAAGAATAATATCATGAACTACTGTCTCCATGCCACCCATTATGTGACTTTTCCAGTGTAGATATAAACAAATGTCTGTTTACCACAGATAGTACACTAATAACAGACCAAAGAAATGAGTCCTTTCAAGTCCAATGAGGTGAACCAATGAGTTTATTTGGCTTATTCACAGAAGGATTGATAAGAGGTTGCTTACAACAGCCTTGTTGGGAGATTCTAGGCAGGTGTTATACCACTGAACCATATCTCTAGCCCCTCACCAGGAGATTCTAGGCAGGTGCTCTACCACTCAGCCATACCCCAAACCCTCACTGGGAGATTCTAGGCAGGCGCTCTACCACTCAGCCACGCCCCCAGCTCCTCACTGGGGGATTCTAAGCAGGTGCTCTACCATTGTGTTTCATCTCCAACCTTGCTCTGACTAGACTTGAAGTAAGTATGTAACTGAAGCAGCCCTGAAACTTTAATCTTCCTGCCTCAGCCTCCTGAGTAGCTGGTATGAAAGGCCTGCACCACCAGGGCTGATTGATTATGTAAAAGTTTTTTAAAAGCTCCCCTCCCCCAGTTTACTGTTGCCCTCAAATTCTTGTGAATTCAGACCCTAAATCCTTTCTTGTCTCTGTAGATGCTTCTTCTAGCTTAGAACAGATGACCCAGCCTCCTAGAGCTCAGAGACTTCCTCCTACCACATCTTCTGTCAGAAAGAAATATATAACTTTTGTCAGCTCTGTCTGAAGCTGTTTGCTCTTCTCAGGAATCCCCAAAGCAGGATGCTGAGTCATATGTCCAGGAGAGAGAACTTCGTGCTCCAAGAACCCTTCTTGTTTTCTCATTAGCCCAATAAGGTTTAATTCAAGTTCATTTCCTTTCAGGAAGCCCTGATAAAGCTAGCTTACAGGCCAGCCATATTCAACAGATAAAGCTATTCTTGTTTGATAAGCCCCACACTAGACTCTGAGCACCCAGGGATGAGTCTGTCACCTACGGGTTCTCTGTGCTCATGATAAAGACAGCTATGGGCTTATAGTAATAGTTCTTGGTTTTCTTTTAGTTTTGATAGCACACCTCAGAAAATCCACTGAACAAAGGGTTTCCTTTGACTACAGTTCTAGGGTGTACTCCATCATGGTGGGGAAGGCATGGCGGAGGGATCGTGAGGCAGCTGGTCACATGGCATCTACAGCAGGAAGGAGAGAGATGGACGCTGGTGCTCAGCTTGCTTTCTCCCTTTTTATTCAGCCTGGGACTCCAGACCATGGGAGAGCACCATCCACATTAAGGATGGGTCTCCCCTCATCGACTTAAACTCAATTTAAACTCTATGCAGGACCTTGTGTTTTCAGAGAGTTTGTATTTTGTCACCCTGATGATATTAACCATCATGGGGACTATATGGAGCTCCAGAATTTTTGTCACAGGAGCCTGGAGAAGCCCCTTGGAGGCACAGGACATTCCAGAGAGGTGCCACTTATGCTGGGGTTTGATCTACTCCTAGGTATTTAACAGGTAGAAAGCACGGTGAAGCAGTGGGGAAGGAACATAAAGTCAAAGGAACATAGACAAAAACCTGACTTGATGGGGTCAGGGTACTGGATTTATGGTTTAGCATTCAAGAGCACATACTCTTCTTCCAGAGAACCCAAGCTGGATTCCCATCACCAGGTCGGGCAGTACGCAACAACATGAAATTCTAGCCTTCTAGCTCACACCTTCTTCTGGATCTCATGGGCACCTGCAGGCATATTCATGTGGACTCACAGACTATACCCACAGTTAATTATTATTATTATTATTGTTATTTAGAAAAAAGCAATGCTGTGAATGGGGCTTCATATTTTTTTCCTTCCTTCAGAAAAACAACAACTTTGTGTATTTAGCGTTTGCGTTTCTATCATTATACGAATAGACCTTAGGTTATCAGGCTTGCAAGGCAAATGCCTTTACCTAATCAGATATCTTGGTGAGCTTCTTGCAACTGATTCTCAGGCTCTGGGTCCAGGGGGCATAGGAAAGAAGGCTGAGCAAGAAGTCCTTCTTGATGGTATTTAATATTAAAGCACATGCCTTAGACTCCAAGCCTAGAATGCCTGGAGCAGAAGCAGTAAGGAGTCTCCACAGGAGGGGAGCCTAGGAGTCCAAATAGGTGTCAAAAGCCAGGAATTAAATAGAGCTGCTGGTGTCTGTGTAAGAGGGCTGCAGAATTTGAAAAACATGAAATGTATTGTTCTAGTCACTGAATGAATGATTGCATTCTCTCTGTCCCCTGCATGTATGTATGTATATCTATTGTAAATGTGTATGTGTGTGAGTGAGTGTGTGTGTGTGTGCGCATGTGTGCACATGATATTGGTGTGTTTTTCCATCATGTAGATTCTAGGGCTCAAACTCAAGTCATCAGGCTTGCTAACTAGAACCCTAACCTACTGAGCCATCTTACTGGAACCCTGGCTGTATTTCTTGTACAAAGAGGTATTTTTTGCTCCAAGTGAAAGGAGGAGAAATTGTTTCTTGCTGCCATTCCTATCCAAAATTGGCTGGACAGTATCATCAAGACTTGGAGAGCTCACACCAGTTGCCCAAGATTATATAGAAAGTAAAGACAGCAGAGCTTGGGTAAATGAAGTTGGTATGTCTTGTTACAGTGTGTAGGAGGCCAGCAGGGGTAATCATAGTTATTGGGATCACAAGTTGAAGACCAGATTGGGATAAAGAGTGAGTTCAAGGCTAACCTGGACAGCATACTGAGACTCTGTTTAAAACAAAAACTGAAAAGAGGGCTGGGTTCAGTGGTAGGCTGTTTGGATGGCATGAAGGAAACTGCACGTTCAGTACCTGTAGCTGCACACACAGAAAAAAAAAAGTATGTATGGAAAAGAAGACCAGCCTCTTTTATTTTGTCCTGTGTATAAAAATATTAAGATAAAATGCCAAAATTAACACTAATGTTATGAGTAGATGCCACATATCTATGCCCTCCCTGTGGAATTCCAGGCACTGACTCATGAACAATCATAAACAACCTAGCTGTGTTTCCAGCCCCTCACAGGGAGATTCTAGGCAGGTGCTCAACCACTGAGCCACAATAACCCCCTCCCCCCACTACACACACGTACTAGGAGATTCTAGGCAGGTGCACTACCACTGAGCCACACTCCCAACTCTGAGATACGATCTTTAGATCTTTACAAGCACAAGAAGAAATCCTCTTGCCCCACTGGCCTTGGGGATAATCTCAGTACAGCGGAATGATTTCCCTCTAGCCACCAATGTTGCCTAACATTGTAACAGATTGTTCAGGAAGAATGAAGCTACCTGCGTGGGGAGATGAAAACATTAAGGTCATTATCAAGCTTCTCTTGATTGTAGATTCTACCCAGCAATTGGCTATGTCTTATCCCAACCTGGAGAGTCAACAGATGTCTTCATTCCTCTATCAACCTTCTTTCTGGCTCCTGGGAGAGATCCCGACGTGGGAAGACACTAGAAGTTAGTTGAGTAGGCGGCTGATTGACAGCAAGCCTCTGCTTTCATTATTTCAGTGGGCAGGATCTACCTGCAGGCAAATATACTTTGAAGAAGGTATATTTAGTAAAGACAGATGTTTTTCAGGGACCTAGGTTCCTAGAAATGCTCTGCTCCTCCTCTATTATGTCAGACTTGATCATTCCACAACACTCATTCCTGGGGTAGCTATTTGAATTGGTTCCTTCCTTCCTTCCTTCCTTCCTTCCTTCCTTCCTTCCTTCCTTCTTTCCTCCCTCCCTCCTTCTCTTCCTTCTTCCCTCCCCTTCCTCCTCTTCCTTCCTTCCTTCCTTCCTTCCTTCCTTCCTTCCTTCCTTCCTTCCTTCCTTCCTTCCTCCTTCCCTCCCCCTTCTTCCTCCCTCTTCCATCCTTCCTCCTTCTTCCCCTCCTCTGTCTTTTCTCCAGCCCCTTTCTTTTTCTCCTTGTGCTACAGAATTACGTTCTGCAATTCCTTGTGCTGAAACCTGCATTCCTGCACCAAGCTCTACCTCTCTTCCTTTGAATCATTTTTTTTAAATCTCTATACTAGTTTCATTTTAAAATGTTTAAAAGCAAGCTGTTACATTTTAATATCTAGACATGGTGGCACCTGCCTGTAATCCCAGCACTGGAGATGCTGAGGCAGAAGGATTGCAGTGAGCTCAAGTCCAGGCTGGATTACAGAGTGAGTTGCAGGCCAGTCTAGACTTTGTGACAGACCTCGTATCAAACCAGTGGTTCTCAACCTCCCTAATCCTGCAACCCTTCCTCGTGTTGTGGTGACCCCCCCCAACCATAAACTTATTTTTGCTGCTTCTTCATAAATTTAACTTTGCTACTGTTACAAACTATAATACTTGTGATAGTCTTAGGTGACCTCTGTGGAAGGATCAGTCGAACCCCACACCATGGAGTCATGACTCATAAGTTGAGAACCTCTGTATCAAATGAAAGAAAACAAAACCATAGAAACTTTCAGTGTATAAAGAAAACATTCTTTTAAGTGTCAAACCCTGTAGCCAGTCCTTGTATTATAGACCTAGAATTTTGGGAAGATTCTAAGCTCAAGGGTAGCCTGGGCTAAGGATGGAGTTCAAGGCCAGACTGGACAACTTCATAAACGTGTATCTCAACATAAAAAGTAGGAAATAAAAAACTGCAGCTCTAGCTCAGTGGTAGAGTGCTTCTGTTGTGTCATCCCCATTACAGAAAAATAAACATAAAAAACTTTTCTGTTGGACTCTCCTGGGAATGGGCTATCCTGGGGATGGTTAATCTCCTGTTTGTCTGGAAGCACCTTAGCAAATCTGGAAAAAAAATCCCTGTGTCTGGTTTCACCTTGTAGGATTAGACAGTAAAATCAATCTTTCGGAATCATCAAAAGCTTTCAGACATGTTTCCCACTTGCTGGTCAGTCCAATGCCCCAGCTGGAGCCAGTTGGCCTCTTTTCCATTTTTGGCTTTTAAGAGGTTGAATTATACAGATTCCAGGCTTAACACCTGCAGGCTGAGTGCCTCTAGGGGGTGTTTTGACCCTCTTGAAAATGGGCTCTTTAAAAATATATTTGTGTGTGTGTGTCCCCATGTCCTTGTGTACATGAGTCTAGTGTCCATCAAGGCTTGAGTACTTGGGCTTTGGGTCCCTTGGAGCACTCAGTGTGGTTTCTGGGAATTGAACTCAGGTCCTGTGCAAGAACTCTTAACCACTGAGCCATCCCTCCAGTCCTAGGAGCACTTGCAACTTGCTGTTATGCTCCCTGAGTCCTTGGATGGGCATCTGGCCCTGTAGTTGTGAGAGTGGTAATAATGATGGTGACAGTGGCCGGAAGCCTTCTTGAGTCTCTTCCTGTTTGCACTTGGCCTCCAGCTAGGTGCTGGTCTCTACCGGTGGTTCCCAGCCTTCCTGACGCTGCAACCCTTCACTACAACTCCTCGTGGTGTGGTGACCCCAACTGTAAAATTATCTTGTTGCTACTTCATGAGTGTAGTTTTGCTGCTGTTATGAATTGTATTGTTAAGTCTCTTGTCATTTGACCCCTCCAAACGGTTGTGGCACACAGGTTGAGAACTACTGGTCTAAACGCTTACCTATTTTGAGATAGGGACTCCTGCAACACAAGCGTGACCTTGAACTCCTTATCCTCCTACCTCCACTTATCAGTGCTAGGATGGTAGAAGTGCCACCATGCCCCACTTATATGGTGGTGGGGACTGAACCCAGTAGTTCATGCTAGACAAACATCCTACCAGCTAAGCTATGTCTCTAGTCTTATTTTTTGCTATGTGAGATGGGACTGTCCTTAGCCACACGTGGCATTAAACTCCTGATCCTTCTGCTTCTACCCCTTCATTACCAGGACTCCAGACGTGTCCTATCAGGCCCAGCATGCTCTATGATCTTTGCACCTGAATTCTATTTCATTCTCTAAGAATCCATAAGCAGTGGTTGCTATTATTATCTCCACTCCAACATGCTGGCACTTACATGGAACTCAGTGACACTTGTATGTCATGCTGGAGTAAAAGTGAGTCACCTGTGATGATGAGAGAGTCTTCAGCTCCATTCTGGGAACTGGGCATAGATGGGGCCTTCTTACCATCCCATCTCCTGACTGGGATCTCTGCCTCCTACACATGATGGTGATGATGGAAATGAACATGATGGGACTGGAGAGATGGCTCAGTAGTTAAGAATGTGTACTATTCTTTCAGAGGATCTAAGTTCAATTCCCGATCACAAGTCAGGATGCTCATAGCCACACGTAACTCCAGCTCTAGGGGAAACCCAATGCCCTGTAGGCAGTGCCGTCCTGTGGACTGGATCCCTGGACTGCATAAAAAGGTGAGTGTGAGCTAAGCATCCATCTTTTGTTTCCTGGTGGTGGCTATCATGTGTCCAGCTGCCTCACGCTCCTGCGCCATGCCTCCCCAGCCACAACTGCACTGTGCACCCTTGAACTGTGAGCCAGAATAAAGGTTCCTTCCTTAAGTTGTTTTCGCCAGGTATTTTATCACAGCAGTGAGAATAGTAACCAACACAACTGGCCTCACTTAAGAAAACATGTTCAAGGCCTTCAGCCTCCCATCGTCTGGCTTGCACCTCCTGGCCTTGAAGCTCTTTCTGGAATCCTTCTCTGGCACACAAATGTCTATCCTCATCGATGCTCACCAGGCTTCAGAGTGTCAGTCCTTGACACATAGCCTCAATTGTTAGCCAGGAAGTTGCTAGAATATTGTGTATGGGGGTTGCCAGGAGAAAAAGCAAGCTCTGGGGACTCCATCTAGTCATGTGTAAACATTTGGGTGTCCATGAGAAAGCCAGGGATCCAGGCAATTGTCTGTTGCTAGGACACATCCTCCCTCTCTGTGCTCCCCTGTGCCCCTGAAATAACAATGACTCTGTTAACCTTGGCTGTGCTTGGGTGTTGTTTTGTTTCCCTCTCTCCCGAGAGGCTGTCAAATCTTAAAAATGGGTGTAGATCAACCTCTCAGAGCTGAAAATGGCTCTGAAATAATTTATGAGGGAGGAATCATTGAGCTAGAAATATCAGGGAGCAAGCTTCTTGCCTGTGCGTCTCTAGAGATAGGCTCTCCCTAAGGAGGCGGCTCTTGTATCTGTTTCAGTAGCAGTGTGCCCTGCTCACCTGCTGATGAAGTTATGTCTCTGACTCCTGTGACTTCTGCATGTATATGTTGTTTTTCAGTTATCCCCCTTTATCCTGTTTATTCTTTAAGACAATAGAAAGCGGCAGATCTCTATGCTTAAAAATAGGTCATGGCTGAGGAGCTGGCTCCTTGTCATACAAGCCTGTGGTCCTCTCTCTAATCCCCAGTGTCATGTGAAAGCTGGCGTGGTGGCATGTGTGTAATCCCCCTTGCTGACCAGGTAGAGACAAGAGGGTTCCTTGGGCTCCCAAGCCAGTAAGCCTAGTCAAATTGATCAGATTGCAGTGTCTCACAAAACAAGGTGGACAGTAACTGAGAAATGGCACTTGAAGTTAACCTTTGGCTCCTCACATATGTACACACGCATGCATACAACTTCCCCTCCCAACACATGCTTGTTGTCCAACCAGCCTAGGCAAATGGCTGAGCACCAGCTCTCAGTGAGAGACCCTTTCTTTAAGTAAGAAGGACATTATCTAATGGATGACACCTAAGATTGTCCTCTAGCTTCTACAGACATGTAAAACACACACACACACACACACGGCAGGGGGGGGGGGGCAGGATGGTAGATGTTCTAAAGCCCTAACAGTTCAGAAGAAAACATGATGGACTTAATATATGCATTACCAAGCCTCAGCGAACCTCATGTGTTCCCCCACCACATGCTTCTTTCTGCCTGTTTCAGCAGATTTATTTGAAGCAGTGGAAGTTTGCTGAGTGGACGAATAAGGGAATTAAAAAAAAAAGTGTTGAAGAGTAATTGCCATTTGATCCACAGCAGTAGACCTTGGCTTTGGTTTAAGATACTCTTTCCGAACACATTCTGAAGTGCAACTGAAAAGAGTAAGTACGAATGAAAAGTAACTTAAGTAATTTAAAATCTGCATGCTGAGTTAGTTTTGTCCTTATCTCATGTGACTTTATTTTGTCAGACCAAAAAAAAAAAAAAAAGGACTGGAAGAAAGGTTTTGTTTTTTCTTTTTTTTTTAATTCTCACATTCTTACATACAGTTGTGTGACTGTATGAATGTGTGTCTGTCTGTCTGTCTGTTGTAGTTATGTGCACATGTGAATGCAGTGTCCATAGAAGCCAGAAGGAGACATCAGAGTCCCTGGAGCTAGAGTTACAGACATGTGTGAGCAGGACTAACTCGGGTTCTTAAAATGGAATGTCAGTTCTTAAACTAATCTTTCATTGACACATATGTCACTGTTTTTATGTTAGATAGCCCTGATAATGTAAAATTTCATTTCTCTTTATCATCATCATTATTAGTGTATATGTGTGATACGTTTGTGATACATGTACCACAGCACATATGTGGCAGTTGGAGCATAGCTTCATGGAGTTCGGTCTGTCCTCCCAATATGTGGGTCTTGGGGGTCAAACTCAGGTTTTTGTAGCAATTGCCTTTACCCACTGAGCCATCTTGCTGGCCCTAAAATTTCATTTTTAAAGTGCCTGACCAGAGGCTTGAAAAACACTTATTCAAATGTGTCTTCGCTGCTGAAGGTAACTACTGGGGACCAAACCATTTCCTTACATTAATTTCTACCTAAGGGTGCTGTGTTTTTCTTATAAAAATGCAAAAAGGCATGGCCTATGGTCCTGGACCTGTCACAAGTCTTCTAAAGGAAGAATTGGTTGCCTCTCAGGGCTTGCCGGAGCTGTGCATGGTAACACATGTCTGTCATCCCAGTTAATGAGGAAGCTTATGCAGGATTGAAAGTTCAATGTGTGGACAATGTGAGACCTTATCTTTAAAAAAACAAATGAGGTTACAGAACACGATTCAGTACTGGAACACCTGCCTAGAATCACCCAGTAAGGGGCACAGCTCTGTGGTAGAGCACTTGCCCAATATGTCTGGTCATCAGGGCGATTTTGACAATATCCACGGCTTTGTATCTATGAGCACGGTCATTATACAGGCTGCCTGTGAAAGTGTGCTGTTTCCCTTCCCACTTCTTCTGCTAGCTCTGCCTTCTGTTTTAGAGGTAGGCAGCAGAGCCTCCAGATGCACGTTCATTCCTTGCCACTTATCTGTGAGGCCTTTCAACCCAAACCTAAGTTTAAGAGCCATGCACAGTAACAGAACAGATGAAAGCAGATGCAATGCACCAGGAAGAATTGGGGTTGGAAAAGCCAAGGGACCAAATTCCCTATGCGTCACTTTACCCTTCTGAGACTCTCACCTGCTCATTGCAAAGCTGACGTCTGTATCTTCTGTCCAGTTAAAGAGATGAGCTCGTCTTGGACCACCCTGCTGGAGAGTAAAACAGCCTTTATAGGTAGAATTCAACCCAGAGTAGAAAGGATGTGGTTATTTCCATCAATCTTGAGTCCTGCTGGCTCTAATCTTCAGGGCCAAATAAAACCTCCCTGTGATTAGCACCAATGGTTGATGAAGCCACTTCTCTACTCTCTTTCTTATTTTTATTTATTTTTATGTACGTATAATCCCACAGTTATGCTATGTGAATTTCTCAGAATATAGCAGCTATATGTGCTACTGGGATTTTTAACATAAAATTCTTCATATGTCTCACAACATCTTATAATCACCCTCCCCACTTCCTGGAATCCAGTCCCCTTGAAATGTTATTGCAGCCCTTGATCCAATTTCAAACACTGTCAACTCTTGCTCATAAAATAAACTGTATATATATATAGCTTCTAGATTGTTCCTTTCCCCCTCTTGGACCATTCATTTTTACAGCCCAATGCTATTCCCAGTTGGTCCCGACAGGAAAAATGGAAGATGGTAAAATGTAGACAACATTATTTTCTTTCCAGTTAGAGTTAAGATGAAACTTTGGCTAAAATGAAGCTTCTTTTGCCCTGCCTGGGGATTTGAGTTCTCTTGCTGTCCTGCTTTTGATAGCGAGGAGAGTCTAAGAAGGGTTGGATGAAGGTGGACAATAGGGTGTTTCTGTCTGTGGCCTGTGGTGTCTGTTCCCTTAGACTGTGTTCAGGGTTTCTATGGAACAAAAATTCTTAGGCTCTTAGTTCTCACTTGTATTTGGAGCCAACAAATGGTTCTTTTGGGGGGAGGAAGTAGAAAAAAGGGGAGTGACATAAAGAGCCTTTGGCAAAGCTTTCCTTTGATCAGTCATGAAAAGTTTTATTGTTACTGGTGGTCAAATACAATAGTGACATTTCTAAAAAATTTTCTCAGATGAGATAATGTGTGTATGTGTGAGAGAGAGGGGGAGAGAGAGAGAGAGAAAGAGAGAGAGAAAGAGAAAAAGTGTATGGGAGGGTGTGGTGATACAAATCACGAGCCTCCATTGCCTTCCATTTTTCATTTTTGGAGATTTATTTCAGAGGTATACACCCACAGGAAAATGCCTGGTTTGTAAGCCTGGCAAATGCTATAGTATTCATATTCATGGTTTTTAAGTGCTATGATAGTCACTTTCATTCTAAGCAATGTTATGCTGGTAAATAGCTACGGCACAGAAGTGAGGGTATACATGGTAGTTTGTGATTTGTTGCATTTGGCAATTTCCATGATGTAAATATTCCCACCATGGTCTGTTTGAAGCAGTGCCCTGCTGACTAATGGCTCTGTGGTTAAGATAAGGCATACATTGGTTCTTTGTAACTTTGCTGGCTTTCCTGGTTTAAGTAGTTCTTACATTGGGTCCGTTATAAACAGTTCTGTGTTGGTAAACAGTTTCGGGTCGGGGGTTAGGGTGTGCTCTGGTGATGTGTAGCTTTTTGTCAACTTTCCTGGTGCGAACACTCCCACTGTGGTCTGCTTCAAGCTAGCAGTGCTGGGCAGTGCACCTTTGCCCATGCTTTAAATATTGGACCTCCCATTCCAGCACGCCTTTCCCTGGAGCGTTGCTCTCCGTGTCTTGTGTCTGACTTTCCCACAGATCCTGTGTAAGATACTGGGAGTTTAGCATCTCCGTCAGGATATGAAAATGCATCGCAAGATGTTGCCTGGCTGCCTTAGAGCTCTACACCCTGTGGGTTTGTGCACACTCACAGGCCTGTGGATGCTCTGGAGCATAGACAGAGGTCCTCAGCAGGAAGTCTGGGTCACTAACAGCTCAGGACTTCTTTCCAGTTTGAATCTCAGAGTGAGGATGTAAACTCTTTGAAAAATAAGTTAGTTATTCAGTCAGCAACAGTAACATGAAAGGTATATGCTTTCTTCACCCCGGAGGTACAAGGGGGAGCGATTACAGTCCCTTCCCTATAGCCCTGGGCTGATATGGGGTCAACACAAGAGTTAGGGCTGAGAGCAACTCTTCTAAACAGTGTCTGCGCTGGAAGATTTTTGCCTCTTGCCATCTTGGTTGCTGGTTCATCTCTAGGATTTCAATTTCCTCCTGGGTCAAGAAAATATATCTTTCTCTTGTAGCAATCTTTTCCTCATAGCAGGTTGTCAGGTTTCAAGATAGAGTCTTGAACTGGCTTTGGGTTCACCAAACAGAGGCTGGCCAGCCAGTGAATCTCAGGGGAACTACCTATCTTTATATCCCTAGTTCTGAGATTACAACTGCATGTAACCACGCCCAGCATTTCCCCTTGATTTGTGTGTGTGTATTTGTGTTTGCATGTGTGTACATATTTGTGCATGTGTGGGTGTGTATGTACATATGTGCAGGTACATGTGGAGGATCAAGGTAGATGCTGCAAATTATCCTCCATCATTCTCCCACCTTGTTCATTGAGGCGGGGATCTGTCAGTCAAATTCCAAACTCGAGGAAATAGCTAGTCTTACCACAGCTTGCTCTGGTGACCCTTCATCTGGTGTCTTCATCTTCCAAGGCTGGAGTCGCAGGCAGGCTGCTGCACCCAGCCTGTATTTTAAGTGGTTCCGGGATCCAAACTCAAGTCCTCATGTTTGTGTAGAAAGTGTTTTAATCACTAAATTATCTTTCATGCCCATGCTAGCATTTTTTACTTGGTTTTGGGAGATCAAACTCAGGTTCTTATGCCTTCAAGGCAAGGGCTTTACTGAGCCACCTCCCCAGCCTGAGCAAAGGCATTTTGAGTGGTCTGTGTACAGACTTTCTGGTGATGAGTTTGCGTGAAGTGGGTGAGGGGGAGAGAGAAGGATATAGGCTTGCTTCTTCCTGGTCAGCTGATCACCAACTGGCTTCATGTCATTACTCTGCTTCTCTCCCCTAAGATGGGATTATTTGTTTGCATAGACTCTTAGGACACTTTTGTGAACCTTAGTCTTCCTGAAAAGTGGAAGAATAATTGAACTACATGCGGGGACTCTTCCTCATACAGCTGTATCCACTCTCTAGCTCCCTGTACTTCCTAGACTCTCTCTTGTTGTATTGCCATCATAATACTTGTTAATCAAACAACTTAATTCTTTTGCACTATAATCCATATTTATCTCTTGGGTCCCTTGTCGAATCCTTAACACCCAGAAGCAGAGACAGTTTCACCTGCTATCATCTCTCCAGCACCTTTGGCTGACAGCCAGCTCCTATTAGTCTGTGGAAGGGCTTGGAGGCTGGGCAAGTGAAGGGACATTGAGGAGTGAGGGTTCTGCAGAGAGTGTGGACCAATCCTGTAATCACAGCACTTAGGAAGATTGGGAGCTTGAGGCCAGCCTGAGCTACTGATCGAACAAAGCAAAAGGAGGGTCTAAAGCAGAAGTTCTCAACCTGTGGGTCACGACCCCTTCCACAGGGGTCACCTAAGACCATCAGAAAACACAGATGCTTACCTTATGATTTTTAACAGTAGCAAAATTATGAAATAGCAACAAAAATAATTCTATTGTTGGGGGTCACCATGACATTAGGACCTGTATTAAAGGGCCCCAGCATTAGGAAGGTTGGGAACCTCTGCTCTAGAGAGATGGCTCAGCCTCATCTCTAGAGAGATGGCACTTAGTGCTCTTGCAGAAGAGCAGAATTCACTTCCCAGAACTCAAATAAGGCAGCTCACAAACTTCTGTAACTCCAGCTCCAGGGGATCTGATGCCCTATTCTGGCCTCTGTGGACACCTGCACACACATGTGCTACAGAGAGAGAGAGAGAGAGAGAGAGAGAGAGAGAGAGAGAGAGAGAAAGAGAGAGAGAGAGAAACACATGAGATAGAGGGGTAGGAGAATAAATATATTTTTTAATCCCCCAAAAAAATAATAAAAAGAAAACAGCAAAATTAAACAAAAAGAGCAGCCCTGGGCAAATCTGGTTACATTACAGATATGCCTAGAGTAAAAATGAGCTTCACAGTTTGCCTCAAAGTTCTTTGGAGCTCCAGAAGCTCTAAGAGAGTCCATTAAAAGAAGACATCTGTCTTGAGGAGCAGGGAGCATCTCCCTTTTAGGAATAATGACTGTCATTGTCTTTATCACCCCAGCGCCCATCTGTGGGCTCTCTCTCACTTACTTACATGCTGCGTTTGTGCTGTGGGTGGTCATCCCTGCAGGAAGACTGTCAGTCTTGAGGAGGGAGGCAAAGTTGAGATCCATTGTTTCTTCGCTGTTTGAAAATTGAATCTTTGTACAGAGCCCGTGTTCAGAGCCTAAGATAATTGAGCATTTGTATTGTGCTTCTCTCTGAAGATGCTTCGGAGAAGGTCAAACATGGAAGCTGAGCTGAGCCTTGAGGTGTGTTGGGGGGATACAATAAGCAGCAATGTAGGAGTTAATCCTGGTGATCAACTTAATTGGGTTGAGAGACCCCTCCCACCCCAGGATGTCAAACATACTTCTGGTCTTGCCTATGGGGCTGTTTCCTGAGAGAATTAAGGGCGGAAGATCCCCCTCAGTGTGGGCTGCATCGTGCCTGGGTGGGTTATAAAGGGGAGAGGGTTGGAGTTGGCTCAGCAGTTAAGGCCCCTTGCTGCTCCCAGCAAACCTGCGTTTAGTTTCCCTGCACCCAGTGCCTTCACTGTAACTCCAGTTTCAGGAAATCCAACCCTCTCTTCTGGTTTTCATGTGCACCACGCATATACATTATAAACAGGCAAACAAGCAAGGAAAATGCTCATAAGCATTTTAAAACAAACAAACAAATAAACCTTTAAAAGAGGGTGGAGAAAGCCTGCTAGAATGAGGTCGGAGTTCTCTCTGCTCCCTGGCTGCTGTTATGGGGACTTCTGTGTTCCCCAGAAGTCACACTGTTTTGGTGCTCTGAGTGCTGGGATTGAAGACATGTGCCACCATGTTTGGCTTTGGTGGGACAGAAGTAAGAGGCAGCAGATGAGGGCTGACCTTCTCAAAACATGAACCAACCAAAACAAATTCTCTCTGCCTTAAATTGTTTGGGCTATTTTTTTTCAGAATAATAATTTTTTTCACAAACAATAATAATTATAAGAATAGCTGCTTGATATGTGCTAGTTAGCACGTCTGTGTTTAATCGCCATAGCAACCCTGTCACCAGGTCAGTTTATCAAGACCCGTTTATATAGCGGGGCTTTCAAACCCACCAGCAGTATAAATAATGACACAGAGGCTTTTTAATATTTTAAAGTTTTGACCTTTGTGCTAGGGCAGTCTCCATCCCAGCTATGTGGCTTAACCCAGCTAATTCTGGCACTAGATCACATCCGTCTGTTCACTTTCATGTCTGCTGGTGAATCTCCCATGCTCCTTTTCTTCTCCCAAAGTCAGTCTCTCTCTCTCTCTTTCTCTCTGAAATTCTGCCCTCCACTTCCCGCCCATCTATTGTCCAAAAGATATTTATTACAAACAATAGGCAAGTAAGGAAGTACAAATATTTACAAAATATAAAACAGGCGATGGGCCATAGAAATAACGATACCAAGGTCCAGCTAGTACTTAGTTCTCTGCCAGTTCAGCAATCAACAATTGAATACACAGAGACATGTCTACGGAAAAAAGGAGGCTCAGAGGAGATGGCTCAGTGGCTAAGAGCACTTCCTGCTCCCAGCAGACCTCAGTTTGGTTTCCAGCACTTAGTAGCAGACAACTGTGACTCCAGTCCCAGATAATCTGACACTTTCTTCTGGCTTCCATGACACCAGGCATGCACATTATGTACAGGCATACATGTGTATGTGTGAATGCATGTTGGTGTGTGATATATATGTATGTACATGTGTGTGGAGGCCAGAGGAAAGCTTAAAGTTGTGTTCCTCAGGAGATGTCCACCCTGTTTATTGAGATAAGTCTCTATTGGTATGGAGCTCAAAAAGTAGACTAGGCTCATTGCCCAGTGAGCCCCAGGGACAATTGTCTCTCCCTCTCCACCACTGGAATCATAAGCAAGTGTCACCAAGCCTAGATTTGTCGTTGATTTTTGCATAGGTTCTGGGGATCAAGCTCAGATCTTCATGCATTCAAGGTGAGCCCTTTTCTTATGCAGCTATCTCCCCAACCTGTCAGGGAGCTATATTGTCTTGATTCGGGTCACCTGTACCCTTGTATTAATTTCTCAGGCAGGTTTCCACAAATTACTCTATTGAAAGCTGGAACCAAGTGGTTCCAAACAAGATACTTTTTTTTCTCAGCTATTCTATAACCTTAGAAATGTGACATCTAGCTGAGCATAGGGCCCTACTCCTGCTACTCCTGCTGCTGCTCCTGCTGCTCCTGCTGCTGCTCCTGCTGAAGATTTCCTAACTTCTTTTCCTTCTGGCAGTTGTCTTCACTGGGTTGGCCTGTTGGCATGCCTGTGGGGATTGCCACAGTTACGTTAATTGTTGTGGAAAGACCCAGCCTACTGGAGGTGGCATCATTCCCTAGGCAGTGGTTCTTTAATTATTTAAGAGCAGAGAATTCTAGCTGAGACCAAGCAAATAATCAAGTGAGCATGTATGCATTCGTCTCTGAATGTGATGTAACCTTTTGAAGTTCCCACCTTTCTGCCCTGACAGCCTTCTAGTGATAGACTGTGAGCTACACATGTGAGCTAAAATAAGCCCTTTCTTCCTTATATTTCTTAAGAAAAGATTTATTTTTATAATTGCACATATGCATGTATGCTTGCACATGTGTGTATTCTGGGGGGGGGGTTCCTGTATATATGAGAATAGTGTCTGAAAATGCCAGAAGAAGGAATCCAGAGCTCTGGAGCTGGAATTCCAGGTAGTTGTGGGTCATCTTATGTGAGTTTTGGGAACTGAATTTGGGTCTACTTTAAGAATGCTACATATTCTTAACCACTGAGCCGTCTCTCCAGTTCCCCAAATTGCTTTTTGTCAGAGTTATTTTTTTATCATAGAAACAGACTTGAAGTTAGGGCATGAGTGAAGATATAAACAGGACTCCAGCGGTCTACCTTTGTTGTTTGGATAAAGAACTCACCTCAGCTCTCTAGCATAGTTGTCTTGCCATGGAAGTAGAGCTAAGAGATGTCATTTAGTTTTAGCTCATGTGGAGACAGCCACACCACAGTTTGCTGGCATCTGCAACCCTCAGATGCACAAACCAGAGAAAGGAATTTCAGGGTCATGGTGGTAGATGTGACTGCATTTGGTCTTCGTGTGTTATGATCTCCAGAGTGTCATTGGACTGATGAACACCCTTGCTATTGAACACCAACAAACATCATGTAGAAAGAGGGAGACTTTCTTTACCATCTTCTGACACCTCTCATTTTTTCTTTTGTGATCTCATCACTGACCTGAGCCCTTTCCTGAAAGCTATTGCAGTCTCTACATGTTGCTGATATTGGAAATTACACTAGTGATTTTGAATTTGTGGGAAAATTGTATACATTTTCTGATATCTGAAAAATCCATTTTGACCTAACCACCTCTCAGTGTGGGAACAATTTATGATCTTCTATTTGCCGTTTGAAAATTCATTTGGAATATATATGAAAAAAAAAAAAAGACCCATAAATTTCAGGTTAGCTTCCTAGGATAAAGATGGCCTACCTGTCAGAGACAATTCTATCCTGAAAAACATCTGATCCCTTCCCATCTTACTGCAGCTCAGATCCAGCTCATACGCTGTTATCTGTGGATTTTCTCTTTTCCCCTATTCAGCTTTTGTCTAAGTGGTGGAGTACTACCCCATGTGGTTGTCTGGGGCATTTCTTGAAAATTGCTTCCATGAGGTTATTTTAGTTATTTTTCTTATCACTGTTATCAACCATCTAGCAAGAAGCAACCTAAGAAGGACTTATTTTAGCTCACTGTTTGATGGGATACAGTCCATCATAGCAGGTGTCCGAGTTTGACTTGAATTGCTGTGATGAAACACCTTGGCCAACGTCATCTTATCAGGGAAAGGTTTATATAGTTTATAATCCCAGGTTATAGCATGGAATAAGTCATGGCAGGAACTCAAAGCATCTCATACCCAGTTAAAGCAGAGATACAATAAGTGTATGGATCTCAGCTAGCTTGCTCTCATCTAGCTTCCTCCTGTCTTAAACAATCCATGTCTTTTTGCCTAGGGAATGGTGCTGCCCACAACAGCCTCGCTCCCCATCATCAATTAACAACCACACTATAAACCTATCCACAGGTTAATCTGATCTGGAAAATTCCTCAGTTGAAGGGCTTTCAGGTGGTGGCCAAGTTGACGACTACAAGTTAAACACAGGCGAGGCGTGGTGTTATGAGAGGCTCACAGCTGGGACAGTGGGAGCTTGTTCATGTCTGGTTGGATCAGGAAGTTGAGAGAGGTGAATCTGGTACTCAGACTGCTTCCTCATTTTTCCTCTTATCATTTAGTCAGGGAGCCCAGCCCAGGGGATGGTGGTGTTCCTGGAGGATTCGCTGTCCCTCCTCAGTTAAGCTGCTCTAGAAGTAGCCTCACCGAGGCCCCAGAGGTATGCCTCACTAATACCATAATCTAGTCAAGTACACACTCAAATTAACTATCATCATATGGGGCAAATCCTATAAGCATCCATGTGTTTTGGGATTCTCTGTGCAATCCTAAAGCCCATTTTGTGAAATGCTTTCTTCCTTGAACTTCTGACAAATGCCTGCTTCTTATAATGGCAGCTGGCAGGCTCATGGCTCCCAACAGTGAGAGCAAGACCTAGGTGGCCTGCCTGATTTTCAGTTCCGTTTAACAAGCATTCAGAGTTTGAGACACAACCAGATGGAGACCTTTGAGCTTGGCGGGATCAACAGTAATCGAATTCACATAGCAGAGTGAAGGAAGAGCAGGCTCAGAAAAGCAGAGGGTCTTATTATTCTTTGCCTCTCCATCATTTAACCCTCTGCTGTGCGCTAGCAGGTGCTCACTTGCTGTTTGTGGAATGAAGGAGGGGAAAATCCTTTACTGACTTAGAGAGCTTGGTGCATAGCTCTATAACAAAAGGAAAATCTGCACAAGAGCAGTGAGGGGAGAGACAATGTGCAGGTTGGTTGGGGGTGGGATATGATGCCAGAGGACACGAGGCTTGAAGGATGAATGTCTCAACTTCAGGAGAGGCGGAGGAGTAGGAATGTACATCTGTGGTAGGTAGAGTCAGGTTTCAGGGGAAGCCATAGGAATTTCCTGGGAAGATGCTGAAGCCACAAAGGAGCAAACTGCTGTGGGAGGTTGTTTGTGACTTTTTTCATCGCTGTAATAAAATGTCTAGCAAACAGGGACCCAAGGGAGGGTCTAAAGGGATATGGGTAATCGCTGTAGGGACTTCACAGTGGAGGGAGCAGGAGGCATCTAGTCCCACTGCCTCTGCACTCAAGAGCAGAGAGACATGCGCGCTTGCTATCAGTTTCCTTTCTTCTTTTAGTTAGTCTGGGATCCTAGCTCATGTACAGTGCCACCATGTTTAGGGGTTGTCTTCTGTGCTCAGCTAAACCTTTCTGGAAATTCCTTTATAGACAAACTCAGAGTTGTTTAACATGCTTACTCCAAATCTAGTCAAGCTGACCATGACACCATCTCAGATGGTATCTTAATGGCTGGGGCAGTCGACCGGGAGGGATGAGAAGATTTGGATGGTGGATGAAAGGAAACATCGGGGCTACAGTGGCGTTTGAGAAAGAGAGACATCTGAAGAGTGACCAGGACATGGAGAGTGGTAGTTGAGCTGAGGAAGCGCTCGGATCTGCAGATGTTCTGTAGGCATGTGGCTCCCAGAACTCATCTCTCTACAAGGCTCCTAGAACCCAACTCACAGACTCTGGCCCCTCTACAGGCTTAGAAGGCCAGAAGAGGGTCATATCCTCTGCAGCTGGAGTTACAGATGGTTTTAAGCGGCTCCACTTTGTGCTGGGAACTGAACTCTGGTCCTCTGTAAGCACAGCAAGTACTCTTAACCACTGCGCTGTTTCTCCAGCCCGTCTTCAAAGTTCTTAAAAACCGCCTGTTAGATGACCTCTAACCCTGCCAGGCTTTGGTTAGAACCCAGTTCTGGCAAATGTAAACACTGGTCAGTGAAACTGGCTCCCCAGCAGCAACCATTCTCAACCAGGAGGGGTCTGTGCTGCTTCATTGATTTCGCTGTTTTGTTTCTTTCTTGACATTTATTGCCTGAGGTATTCCTAGAAAACTATTATGTTAATATTTTAGCTTGTATTTTTTCTCATTATGTCTTCTAATTGATTTTTTTTTTTTTTTAGGAAAGGTCGTAGTTTTTATTTTCTGTATACCTCTCTCTATATCACTGGATTTCTATACTACCAGAATAATTATTTTTTTATTATTCCATGCTTTTTTAGGTATTTGATCACATATTTGAAATTCAAATCATGCTAACATTCTTTTCCATGACAACTCTGTTTCCAAAGAGCATGTACAGTTTTATCATTTTAACCATTTTTAGTATTTGTTCATCAACCTAGAATTCTTCTGTGTTCTGACTCATTAGTTTTTGTTTTTATCCCCATTTTTAATTCCCTGTTTGTTTTATTTTTTTAGCTTCTTCAGTAGAATGTTGGGTTCATTTGTTTTAAGATTTTTTTCTGGTTTAATAATAAGAATAATTAAGGTTGTCGTTTTTATTCTGAACACACGTAACTTTGCTGTGGATTATTTCCCTTTTGGATATCATGTTTTCATCCCTGTTTGTAACTAGATTTGATGAATTGTTTTCCTTGTTTCTCCCTTCGGCAGCGGTGTCCTGGGAGAGGGAAATCAGTAGCAAATAAACAGTCTAAAAATTGTCACTAGAGAAAAAGTGCTAGGCTAGGAAAAACCATTGACAAGAAAGGCATATGATGGCCAAGAGGTACGGGTTTGAATCTGAAATGCCCAACAGGCTCACGTTTCAGTTCCCATTCTCCAGATGGTGGTGGTGTTTTGAAGGCTGTGGTGCCTTTAAGAAGTGGAGCCTGGCTGTAGGAAGATGGGCTCATGCTGGATCATTCCATGATGTTTGCTTCCTGATTGGCCATGGTGTCCATAAATGATTGTCCCTGGCCCTGGATTATGCCATGATGTTTGCTTCCTGATTGGCCATGGTGTCCAAAACACCTGCTTCATGCTCCTGCCACCATACATGATGGAGCCACCTTGCATCCCCCTACCCCCATTCCCCTTGATAGAATGAGACCTCTGAAACCATGAATAAAACAGATCCTCCCTCTCTCAAGTGGTTTCTGTCATCTATTTTATTATAGAAACAAGAGGAGTTGGAAGAATGTCTCTGTAGTTAGAATGCTTATGTTGCTAGTGTGAAGACCTGAGTTTGGATTCCTGGAACACACACAAAAATCTGAATGTTATGTATTTGCTTACAATCCAGTTATGGTTAAAATAAAAATAGGAGACAGAGACAGGCAGATTCTTGGGAGCTCCTTGGCTAAGTAGCTTAGATTACTTGGTAAAACCCCAGGCCAATGACAGGCCCTGTTTCAAACATAAGGTGGAAGGCACCTTAGAAATAACACCTGATGTTGTCCTCTGACCTCCACATACACATTTATACATGTGCTGTTAAAAAAATACCCTGACCGAAAGCAACTTAGGAGAGGGAAGCATTTACTTGGCTTATACTTCCAGCTCACAGTCTGTCATTAAGAGGAAACCAAACAGGAACTCAAGTGATTAGTCATGCCATGTCCACAGTCAAGAGCAAAAAGAAACATGCACCCATGCTGCCTGCCTACTTGCTTGCTCAGTTCTCTTTGTCCTTTCTTATATAATCAGAGCCAGCTGCCTCAGGAATGATGCTTCCCACCAGGGCTGAATATTTCTACAACAAGTAGCAGTCAAGACCATCACCCAAACTATATAATTTCTCATAAAAATTTCTCAAGGTTCCAAGTTGTGATAAGTTGGAAAAACTAATCATCATGGACCAAACATGAACCTCCCCATACATGTATATATGAAAGAAAGAGAAAAAGAAAGAGAGAGACAGAGGGGGGAGAGGGAGAGAGAAAGGGAAGGGAAAAAACTAAGAGACTAGCAGCTACCACCAAACTGTAGCAATAGATCTCACCCCAAGTATACACACATAGAAAGAAAAGAAAACTAACAAACCACCTACCACCACCGAAGTGTATTCATAGACTTTTCAGGCAGATTCTAGAACTACCAACATGAGACACTTTACATATCAGACTCCAAAAACCTACTGAGAATATCAAGTCTAGATGGATGAGTTGTTGAAAAGATTACTTTAAGTCTTCATGAGACAGTGTTATTTTTTTCCAAAATACTATCATCTTATTTTACCTTGTGGGAATGTAGATTAAATGTGTTTTGAATATCTTTGTGAAGATACTGATATGTGGAGAGTGTTAGTGGGTGTGTTGATATATGAACACATTGTGAAATGATTGCTATCACACAGACATCTTTTTTTCTTTTTTTAATATCTGTTCCGGCCATTGATTTCGGGTCCTCATGTTCATATGATGAGTAATTGCTTCCTGACTGAGTCATCTCCCAGCCCCTACAGTATCTCCTTTTGGCTTTGTTCTCTTCTTGGAGTCTTAGTCTCAAAAGTAACCTTGAACAACTGGTGAGACTTATATCAAAATATATATAGCAACCTTTCTCACCATATTCTAAAGCAGAAGACATGTCCATCTGTGTGGACATGACAGGCTGATCTGGTCATCCTGGAGAGTGCTGTTCAGCAATATAAAAGATTGTAAGTAATGTTCATTGTACATCATGGGTGCTCTAAAGGTATCCTGTGAAATGCAGGAAACCAGGCCATAGGATTCCATATGATTTTCTTTTATATTACATTCTGTATTACTCCATTTCTATGAAGCTCTTCAACAGGCAAACATAATCTCTGGAACGGAGTTACAAACACCTTTCTTCTTGGGGTAAGGGTGAGAAAGGTTAATTTGAAAGAGATAAGAGGAGACTTTCTTGAATGATAGAATGCTCTAGCTTGTCTTGGACAGTGGATATACAATGAATGTTCACAACTGCCAGATAACTATCCTAAATTGTATGTCTGTACTTTCTGTGTATTTTCTTGTATGAAAATTATGCATCCTATAGCATACAAGTACAGCTACATATCACTAGTTAGATGTTCAGTCCCTATGACAAAATATTTGAGAAAATAACGGTGGAAGGATTTCAAGATTTCAGGGGCTTCATTCCCTCATGGTGAGGAGGTCAAGTGGAGGGCAGCAGCTTACACCATAATAGCTAGGAAACAGAGAGAAAGAGAAAAAAAACTTCCTTGAAGAATTTTATCCTTAGCCTTTAATCCTGCTGTAAAGCCTAGCTTATGAGCTGCTGTCCACGTGTGTGGAAGTCTTCCTTTGTTAGTTCAGCCTCCTCAGAAACGCCTCACTCAGCCAAGTGCAATGGCACGCTCCCTAAATCCCAGCACTCTGGGAGACAGAGGCAGATGGATCTCTGTTAGTTCGAGGTCAGCCTGGTTTACAAAGTGAGTCCAGGACAGCCAAGGCTACACAGAGAAACCCGGTCTTGAAACCCCCTCCCACCCCCAAAAAAGCTTCACTCAACTGTACTTTACTAATCTCCTGGGCATCTCTCCATTTAATCAAGTTGATAGTGAAGATAAAACAGCACAACCAACCAACCAGCCAGCCAACTACCAACTGTCCAACCATCAACCAACCAACCAACCAACTAACCAGCCAGCTAGCCAGTTAACCAGTCAGCCAACTCAGCAAGCAACTGTCCATCTACCCATCTATCCACCCATCCATGCATCCAAATAACCAAGCAACCAAAAACCCAACCAGACATTCATTTAATAAACCAAGCAAGCAACCCAACATGCAACTATCCATCCAACCAACCAACTGGGAAATAGCAAAACTTCCCTCTATCTCTTATCCAGGGACTTTGCCTACTTGGAATATTTTCCAACACATATCTATAGCCAGTGTAGTTCCCATAAAGTATTCCTTTCTTCTTTCCAAAATATTATTGTAAAAACTGGTGGTGGTAACAGCGCATTTCCGGTTACTGTCTGGCTGTGCTGTTGGTGATGTAGGAACTTTGTTTTGCCTTTGGCTTGCATCTGTAACAGCTCAATAAAGCTTCTCTAGAAACATATTAGTCTCAAAAGTTTGATTTGACAATAAACATTTTAAAAATTGAAGTATAAAAGGCTAGGTTTTGGTTTAGAAGCTAAGGGAAAGTTTTGACACCTCCCAAAAGTTTTGGCTGCTCCTCAATAGAATCTCTTTGTTTCTTATTCACATCCCATGACTCTCCCTGAGCTGAGGTCAGGTCCCTCTGACCTCAAAGGACCTCTTCTTCGTATCTTGTTCCATAGGTGGCTACATCTTTCTATTTCCAAGGGGAAAGCTGTGTTTGAGTCACTTTTTATGTATTTTACAATTTAGTTCCATCAAGATTCCTGTAGTGTCCACCTGCATGTCTTTATCAGCCTCCTACCCCTTCTTCCCGTAGGGTTAGGTGATACTGGTAGACGTTTATTTTGAATAAAGAGAGGCTTATGATGATTAACCTGGATTGACACTCCGATTGGGTTAAGAGCCACTGTCCTGGTTTGCCTTTATTGCTGCAGTAAACACTACGACCAGAGGCCACTTGCAGGGGAAAGGGTTTATTTGATATATATCCTGAGTTATAGTCCGCTGAGGGATGTCTAGGCAAGAACTAAAGCAGAGACTGTGGAGTAATGCTCTGAAATGGCTTGCTTAGTCTGCTTTCTTATACCACCAAGACCTCCTGCAGCATCCCCAGGGGGGCGGGCACTCCCATATGAGCTCATTAATCAAGAAAACAGCCCCACAGGCTTACCTTCCGGCCAGTCTTATGAGGGCATTCTCTCAACTAAGGTTCCTGTTTCTCAGGTGACTCTAGGGTGTGTCAGGTTGATTAAAAAAAAATTGACCAACCCCAGGAATTCAGAAAGCACTCCTCTGGTTGTGGCTATGGCCAAATTTGCAGACATCATTCCATCCTGGAAGCTCTGGACTTCCTAATCGATGTTCCCTCTCACTGGTAGATCAGACTGTGAGTAGATGGTTGAGAGGCGATCTGACTGCAGAAAGTGGGACCTGGTTGGAGAAAAAGGGTCTTTGTGGGTTTGCCTTAGAATAGTATATCTTGACTTTGGGCCCCTCGTGTTCCTATCTCAGAAACTATCATATGATCATCATTTCTGCACAAGGCTTCCCTGCCCTGATGCTCTGTCTCTCAGTGGTCAAGAAACTATGTATCCAGTTGACTCCAGATTGGAAGCTTCTGAAACTGAGAGTCATTCCTGCTTTAAGTTAAGTCAGGAATGGTGTCACAGTGATGAGCAGCTAACACAGCCCTGCATCAGAGGTGAGCAGGTGAAAGATATTTTAACCCTCAGATATGAAATATAATGTCAAAGCATCCTAACTGCTTGGAGGTTCCTAGCAGGCGGGTAGTGCTGACAATGCCCAGTGGATTTCCACCTCTGTGTGATGGGCACGTGAGGCTGTGTGGACCATCATCTTGCAGGAGCGGCATAGCTATTCGTGCTGTTGACTAGCAAACTTATTACCATGAATTGGGAGTCGGGGGGGGGGGGAGTGGCTTGCAGGAGGCATTTGAGAGGAAAGGTAAATTCTTCCTACAGTAAGGGCAGGATACCACTAGGTTCACCTCTAAGTTCACATGAGCCCCCAGTTAGTCAGGAAATCCCTGGCTGATGTCTTAATCTTAATACAGCTAATTTTTCATGTGTGTCTCTTTATATGTGTTCATGTGTGAGTGAATATGTACGTGTGAATAGGTCAGAGGTCAACCTTGATCATTTCTCAGGAGTTGCTGACCTAGTCTTTTGGAGACACGGTCTCTCAGTGGCCTGAAACTCACCAACTAGACTAGGTGACCAGTGATGCCCAAAGCTGCTCTTGTCTCTGCCTCCCCAATTCTGGGATTGCAAGCATGTACCACCATGCTCAGCTGTTTTTGCATAGATTTGACTTTGCTTGTCCTCTTGCTTGCCAAACCACTTCACCAAGGGAGCCATTCCCAGCCCCACAGTCATTTTTTAACATCAATACTTTCATGTTTCTTCTGGGAGGTGTCTGGATTCCTTTGTCTGTGCTATTCTGCCCTAGCACATCAGAGTATGGGGCTATTGTTCATGCCACTGATGAGGCCAGGAGTCCTTCTGCCATTGTATAGATAAGGAAACTGAGGCTTATGGGAATAGGACTTCCTACATTTTACATGTTGGTGAGTACTGGCTGTCTGTGTGCCCACTGTTCCCAGGGTACTAAGACTAGTGCAGGACTCTTTAGGATACATGCCTGCTGTTCCTACGCTGTCAATGATGACATGTGCCCACCACGGCAGGGCTAATGGTGAATGAATTCACTGCTTTACTTATTGTCGTGATCACACACTCTGAAAAAAGAGCAACTTCAGGGAGGAAGAGGTGATTTTTTTTCTTGGCTCACAGTTTGAAGGTACAGTTCATCCTTGGGGCAACAGTGTGGGCAGCTGGTCACACTGCGTCTACCATCAGGAAGCAGAGAGAGATGAATGCTGGCGCTCAGCTCTCTCTCTTTTCTTCTTCTTTTTAAATCCAGGCCAGGTCTCTAACTGATGGAACAGTGTTGTCCAAATTGAGTGGAGGTCTTCCCTCCTCATTAATCAATTCCAGAATCTCTCTCATAGACCTGCTCCTTGGTGACTGTAGATCCTGCGGATTTGACACTAACTTCCACAGATAGGATTTAGTTCAGTGATAACTGCATAGTGAGTGAATGCCACGGGTACAGCATGCTGAGTGTCCTTCACGTGCCTGTGGTTTTGGCACCCCAGAGGCCAACACTCTCCCAGCCTCAGTGCTAGAAAGCCTGTCCCTCCTTCAGGCCCAACCACGAGAGTGCAAAGGACTGCTGCCTTCCACACAGCTTCTGAGGGGATGATTGGAACTGCTTTGAAGCTGCCCCTGGGAGTAGAGACTCCTTTTACTAATTTAGAATGAATGTACTATGCCCTCATTAAAACAAGGAAGCTCTGGGCTGGGGGTGTTTTCCTCTCTACAAGGAGGTTTGAGTTTAAAAACGAAGGTGATACTTTTGGGAGTGCTGGAGACACCGGGAGAGAAGTCTGTTCATTTTCCATCCTGAGTCCCTCTCTGCTAGAGCAAAGATGGTTGATATTTTTCTGAGTCACCAAGTATTGGATGCTCATGAGTTTAGGCAGGGTAACAAATGGAAATGGACTATTTTCTGATCTTCGTAAGTGGGAAACAGCTGTTCTTCCTAGCGTGTGAGACATGCTGTTTGCTTTCCAAGCACACACACACACACACACACACACACACACACACACACACACACAC
>NW_026590062.1:18962342-18999303 GCF_907164565.1 Psammomys obesus | reverse complement strand
CACACACACACACACACACACACACACACACACACACACACACACACGCATACACGTACACAGTTATCAACATGATGTTAGGAAAAAAAATCAAATATTGCACACAACTTTTCAAAGATCGGAGACACACAAAAAGGGAGGGCCAGGATCGCAAACACACATCCATCCATGCACCTCCTCTTTCTGCTTGTATGCTCTGGATGTTCAAAGCACATTTACCCATGTGTATTTGGGATTTGCAGTGGCATTGACCTTCTCTGGGCTTTTCTACCCTCTGGCCATAGCTAAGGAGATGCTAGCTTTAGGAAGAGCCTTGGAAACAGGGCTGGCTCCTTATACATTTTTTCTAGTAAGCTCATTCATTTCTGTTCCTCAGAAGCCGTTTTAGGAATGAATAATGTCCAGTCCATTGTTATTTAGAGTATTAATAGTGAAGGTCTTAACACTGTTTTTATTTCTTGTTTTCTGGTAGCCTTATACTTCTTTGCCAGTTTAAATATGGAACGAGGTCTTCTGGGGTTGTATTTGTCAGCTCTCTGTTACTATAACAAATGCTTTGAGGTTTTTCCATTGATAAAGTGTTTGTTTAGTTCATGGCTTGGAGACAACAGCCCATTGGCAAGAGGCTCCATTGCTTTGATGTCTGGTAGGGAAGCAAGATAGGGGACACAACCACTCACATCATTATCCAGGAAGCAGAGAGAAAGAGCCTAGGGTTGCACAGTCCCGTCTGAAGGTCTGTCCTAAGTGGCCTAAACACTTACCATTAATCTCTGCCTGTTAGTAAGTCCATAGCCAAGCTGGATGGTGGTGACACATTTCTTTAATCTCAGTACAAGGAAGTAGAGGCAGGCAGATCTACATGAGTTTGAGGCCAGCCTGGTCTACACTGAGAAACCCTGTCCGTAAAAACAAAACAAACAATCAAAAAGGTCCATGGCCTCTCTGTGGTTTGATCTCTGAGACAGGGTCTCGATATCTGGACTAGCCTTGAACTCTTGGTCTTTCTACCACAGTGTCCCAAGTCTTGGGACTGAAGGCATAAACTGCTACACCTTGGGGGACCAAAGAGTTTTTTTTTTTTTTTAAACATTTGTATATTTGTCTGATTTCAGGAATGACCATGTGGCCTAATCCTTAGGGAAGAGTAGTTCTCTGTCTCTCAGCAACTCTTAGCTGCCTATAGTTCTTTGTCTATGGGTGGGGCCCTGTGATATTTTCTCCTTCCAAGTTAGCATGTCTGTTGCTATTATAATTGCCCGGGTGAGGTGCAAAGCCACATTGCTGAGGTGTCAGGGAGGGGGCGTCCCTGTCACTTCCTGGAGACACAGTCTCACAGCAGATTTTTTCCTGTGCTTTGGGTTTTATAGTCTTCCACCCCTCTTCTACAGTGTTTCCTGGGCTTTCGGTGTAGGAGTTGTATTGCAGATATATCCACTGGGGTTAGGCACCCCACAATCAGTTGTTCTCCGCATTTGGGCCAGTTATGGTCTTCTATAATAGTCTCCGTCGCTGTCCATGATGCACGGGGTCTTCCTCTCTCTACGCAGGTCTGGGTGTGCATGCTCATGCCACTATGCCCAGCTCTTCTTTTTCTCAGTTCAGACCCTTATGCTAACAGAGCAAATACATTAGCAAGTAAGTTGTCTCCTCAGCCCTGAGTTTTATAGTTTTAAATGGTCACATTGGAATGCCATGCACACAATTCAACGCCTGAAAGATATGAACTTGCCGCTCTTGCAGAGAACCTGGGTTCGTTTTCCAGCATCCACAATGGGTGGCTCAAAAGCATCTATAACTCTAGCCCTAGAGACAGTGTCCTCTTCTGGTCTCTTCAGGTACTGCAGCCATATTTGCATATTCCCACAGGGACACATACATACACATAATTTAAAAAAAAATTTTAAACCTTGGTTTGTTTGTTTGTTTTTTTAAGTTGCACTTGGCTCCCTGAGTTTTGCTCCTGAGTTTTGATCATACAATGCTAATATAGGCCAGTTGGTGGGAAGTGAGAAAAGCTTTTCAACTGAGCCTCACTTTCAGGGGAGTAACAGAACTCTGCTGTCAAAGTGAGGGCTAGAGAGGTGGCTCGGCAGTTAGGAGCACAAGGTTCTTAGTTCCCAGCTACTGTATCAGGTATCCCAATTGTCTGTGATGCCATTTCCACAGCCTCTAATGACATTTTCTGGCCTCTGTAGGCATTTGCACTCTCTCTCTTTCTCTCTCTCTCGCTCTCTCTCTCTCTCTCTCTCACACACACACACACATACACACACACACGTACAGAGACACATAAATATATAATTTAAGCCTTTTTAAGAATGGATGAAATTCAGACTTCCATAGGGTACTCATTTGTTACAGGAACAACGACTGTCATGCATGTCATTAATGTACTAAAAACCCTTCAAAATATGGTAGCGTTGTTGGATTAGATATTCTGGTCTTACTCATGCCACTTAATTGCTTTCTTTTCATTTTATTCAAAAATTATTTCCAAGAGAAATTAAGCAATCCATTTTGAAAGAGGGGTCCCTTGGTCTGGGTTAATAGAATTTGGTGTGTGGATGAGAGCTACTTGAATAGACAGCAGGGCTCTTGAGGGCAAGGTGGCATACTCCAGCGCACATCAAAGTGATGAGTGCATGTAATTCACCTGAGGCATGAGGACTGAGAAATGAGTGACAGCTTGGGTGACATCGTGGGACCCCGTCTCAAATAATGGAGTATGTCCTGGGAGATACAGTGCAGTGGGTAAAATGCTTGGCACACAAGCGTGAAGAACTGAGTTTGAGTTCCGTAAAAGCCAGGTACTATGGCGTGCATCTGTAATCCTATCTTTCCTACAGTGAGGCAGGAGGCAAAGACAGGAGAGCCCCTGGAAGCTTATGGGCCAGATAGCCTGGTGTGCACAGCAGCAAAGAAAGGACTCTGTCTCCAATAAGGGAGGAGCAGCAGCAGCAGGAGCAGGAGGAAGAGGAGGAGACCAACAGTTGAGGTTATCTTTTGACATGTGCACTGAGGCCTCCCACACATACCCCCCCCCCCAACAAGAACAACAACAACAAGCTCAGCCCAGGGACTGGAAAGATGCCTCAGGCATTAAGAGTGATCTTTATTCTTGAAGGGGACCAACTTTAATTTCCAGCACTCATATTGGGCAACTCAGCTCTAGGTGATCCAGCGCCCTCTTCTGGCCTCTGCAGGCACCTGCACTCATATGCATATACCTACACACAAACATGAACATACACAAAATCAAAAATTAGAATTAGAAAAAAGAACTCAATCAAACGTAATATACTTCTGACTTATGTGAGGAAGATGTCAGGCCCCCCCCCTTAATGTTTAATGTAGTGATTTATACACACTTAGCTTCTTTATTTCATTTCATTTCAGTTTTTTGGTAAGCAATTCCACTGTTGTATGTTGTTTGGAAATACTGCCTTTGTTTCTTGGTAACTCACAGTGACTGGAGTCCCAGCTAAAGCAGCTATTATATTTGATAAAGACCCACATTCCTTGCAGGACTTGACCTCAAAGATTTCACATTAGCCCTTGAAATTTCTCTTTCCAGAACCGTGACAACAAAACGATGAATTTCTCTCTGCAGTATCCCAATAATAACTTAACTCCTCAGGGGCAGCAGTGAGGCAAGTATTTTTAAAACAACTGTGCTAAACTTATCCCAGGATTGGGAACAGAAGTCAGCTTTTATTTCTCCACCCGGGACTCAAGGTGCACATGCGTGTGTTTGAGCCTGTTAAACTGTCTCTCAAGAAAGCACACAGGGATTTCTCTCTAATTTTCCAACTCGGCCCCTTAGCACACCTTGCCACTCTGAATGAAAATATACACCTTTGTTCTTTAATTAGCCACTCCATTTATATTTGAAGGCATTTCAATGTAGAAGATCAGTGGCATTCATTCATTCAATGATTCGTTGGTTCTTTTAGACCGTTTTAGGAATTTGTTCATGTGTGCACATTTGTGTACATTCTTGTGGATGTGTTTATGTGTGGAATATGCGTGTGTGTACGTAGAGGCCAGAGGTAACATGAGGTTCCCTCTAGCTCTATCTTAGTTCTGGAGACAGGCTCTCTCACTGAATCTGGAGCATGGTGGTTTGGCTAGACTAGCTGGGCAATGAACCCAGGCATCCTCTTGCCTCTGCCACCCCAGTGCTGGGATTACAGGAAGGCTTCACTGTGCCCAGACCCTACACGAATGCACAAAAACTCTGGTCCTCATTCCTACCCAGCTTTATTAACTGAGCCATCTCCCCAGTCCCACATTGTGTTTGGAGACAACTGCATATATCAACACACTGATCTTGAACTTGCTACAACAACACAAGATCAAAGGATGACTTTGAACTTCTGCTCTTCCTGCCTCTGCCTCCTTTATTCTATTTGTTTGTTTGTTTTGTGGTGTTAGTGGTCAAACCCAGGGCCTTGTATGTGCCAGGGCTATCAGTTTCTTCACTGCCGTAACAAAATGCTTAACAAAAATGATTTAAAGCATGGAGGGCTTATGTTGACTTGTTTCAGGAGGTGGCATGTTGGTGAAGGCAATGTATACCTCAACAGAGCAGGAAGCACAGAGACAACCAGAACTATGGCTGGGGCATAACCCTTAAGGGTCTCTTCCAGTATCTGTCACACACCAGCCAGTCCCTACTTCCCAGGGCTCCCATACCTTCCCCTAGCGGTTCCACCAGCAGAGGAGCAGCAGTTTAAGGTACGATCCTGCGGGGAACATTACATAGCTAAGCCAGAGCATCAAAAGATCCTTATTACTGTTTTAGACAGATTCTTGTGGCTATGACAAAATACTCCAGGCAAATGGCTTAAAGAAAAGAAGGTTTATTTCAGCTAAAGATTTAGGAGTCTGGAAACTTTCATTGTTTTTGAGTCTGTACCAAGGCAGGATAAGGTGGAGAGAAGGTGTTTAAGCTGCTTGTGGAAGCTAGGAAGAAGAGGTAGAGGGAGACCCGGGAGGGGAGAGGCAAAGACAGACATGCAGAGAATGTGAAACAAATAAGAGACAAAGAGAGAATGTGATAGAGATAGACAGCTGTGATGAGAATAAGCAACAAAGATAGAGATAATGAGACACGTAGAGACAAGAGAATAAGAGCTACAGACACGGACAGATAACAGACACTAGGGATGGATGCCTACACTCTCAGTGGCCTGTTTCCGACAACTAGGCTCCACCCTGTCTGTATCCACCATTTCCCAATGCCCCATCAGGCCTGTTCCATCAGTTCATAAACCCACGGGTCAGGGTGGAGCTGCCAGTATCTAATCACTTCCGAAAAGCCCCACCCCTCATCACTGCTGCCTCGGGGACTGAGTCTTCGCCCCTCCTCACTGAGGGTCACTTCTACTCTGCACGAAGTGAACACTGTTCATAGAACTTCCGTCGAGTAACTTCTCAACCTTCACAAGCACCAGGGTAAACTGTACCATGTGCTCACGTGTGAAGCTAAGTGGGAAGGGATGGAGTGATGACGCAGGGACTGGTCAGGCTCGGGGAGGTGATGACCTGCTTGAGCGTGGTTCCCACCCTCTGTTCCTGAACTGCTCTGTTGGCATTTGTTACAAGTCTTCTTTAAGTGTTCGGCAACACTCAAGAGATGGGAAAGCCGCTGCAAGTGGAGTGTTCCCTCCAGCCACGCTAGGACGTTGTCTGAGGGCGTCCCTGGGGAACAGTGTCAGGTTCGGTCAACGAGGATCACTTAGTCTGTGGGGTGCTGTACTACTGATCCTCCCCATGCTGTGGCAAAACGCCTGACACACGCCGGTTAAGACAGGAAGGCTTTATTTCAGCTCCCGGTTTGAGGGTAAAGTCCACCACGGCAGGAGCGTGAGGCATGTGCCACCACAATGAGGAAGCACAGCGAGATTAACGCTGGGGCTCAGCTCACTTTCTCCCTTTTATTCCAGCCAGGACCCCAGCCCGTAGGATGGAGCTGACCATGTTTAGGATGAGTCCTTTTTCCTCCCTGGAAACCCCCTCACAGAACTGTCCGGATGTCTCTTGTGGGTGACTCTAAGTCTAACCAACCTACATTGAGTATTGGCCTTTACAACTAGCAAGATGAAAATCACTGGCTGCAGTGATACCTTAGCACTTAAGAGCACTTGCTGCTCTTCCAGAGGACCCAGGTTCGAATCCCAGCACCACAAGGTACCTGACACCACCTGTAACTCTAGTTCCAGGTAGATCCAGTGTCCTCTTCTGGCCTCCAAAGGCACCAGGCATGCACGTATTACACAGACATCTAGGCAGGCGTGCACACATACATGCAAAGTAAAACTTAATACTTATTTTTAATGGTCTCTCTTTCTGCTCCAAGGGTCTCTCCACAGCTTGAACTGCTTATATTTCTGTTTCTTTTTTTTTTAATTTATTTTTTATTTTTATTTTTATATTTCTGTTTCTTACCCCCGTGTTTTTGTTGGGACACTATCTGTCACATGAGGCTCTGCTGTCAGTTTTACCTGCAAGTCCAGGATTGTTTGCACTTACAAACAGAGCATTTTTATCACTGGGGGAAGAAATCAAAAGGACAGGCTTGGAATGGTGTTAGATAAGCTGTACCTACGGGCACAGCTATAGATAGAGTTATGGATCATAAAATTAAATGTCTGAATCCCTAACTGTGTCATGTGTCTTCTATCAAATGTAATCCGATTTTAAGGCTTGTAATTTCTCTTGTTCCTTGGGGTTCTTCCCCTTCACAGTCTTGCTTGTAGGATTAGGAGTGAATTTTAATATAAATTTTCTTCTTCTAACCAGTTTATGCATTCTTTCTTCCTGAGGGTTATTCCACATCAATTGTAGAACAGATCCTGCTGAAGTCTTAAGTACTGTAATTTTGTATCTAGAGATGCTCCATGGCTAGAATCCAATTTTCTATCCTGATGGAGTGCAGAGTCTGACCAGGATATTTACTGGAATGTGAAATCATTAACAAGTACATTTTAGGGTTTTGTTTTGTTTTATTTTTAAGTTTTGAGACAGGGTCGCATGTAGCTCAGACTGCCCTCCAACTTACTGTGTAGACAAGGATGACCTTGAAGTCCTGATTTCTGCTACTGTGTGAGGTTCTGGAGACAGTATACACGGCTTTTTGGACGCTTGACAAATGCAATATCCACACAACTGCCATTGGCGGATATTTTTTTAAAACTCTGGAGCAGTGTTCTGTGTAGAGATGTCTCTGGCATGTCTGTGTGGAAACAGGAAGTCTGTGAGCCCTTCTCCTTCAAGCTAGGCATTTGGTGGATATCACTAGTGCCAAAGAGCAAGGGAGAGGGCCTCTTGGATGCTGTCCTCACGGTTTCCAGGGCAGACAGCTGGAAAGAAATAGTTGTCAACCCGATAGCCTGGTGTCTCAGGGAGTGAAGAGGTGTCCATACTTCAACTAACTAGGACATCCAGGAGAGTAACAGTTTATTAAATCAACTGATGGCCTGGGAGTCTTTCTTCTTTTATCCTTTTCTTAATGGTCAATCCTGGGAACTTGTGAATGCTAGACATGTGCTTTGCCATTGAGCTATACCATAGCCCCTTCCTGGGGGGGCTATAGGCAGGGGCTCTACCACTGAGCCACACCATCAGTCCCTCCAGAACTCTAGACAGACATTTTAGAACTAGGCTGTATTCCCAGAAGACTTTTCTTTTGACAAAGGCTGTCACTAAGTTGCCCAGGCTGACCTTGAACTCACTCTCTGGCCCAAGATACCCTTCCCCCCAGCTTCTTGAGTGGCTGCAGCTGTGTATCTGTACCGCCAGACCCAGTTTTGCCACTTTTTAAAAAGTTGTGGATTTGTAGAAAGCCACTGAAAATGTGAGCAAGGGAATATCAAGATCTATCTACATTAAGAAGTTAATTATGGTGAAATATACATAACAAAATTTACCATCTTCCCTGTCTCTGAGCATGCATGTTGGGAGGGCTGAGGGTCTTCATGGCTGTGAAGAAAGCTCCAGAGCACTTTCTGTCTTATAAAATGAAACTCTGCCAAGTCACAACACCCTATCCTTTCTACTCCCTTTTGGGATTCTTTTGTTTTTATGTTTTAAGAAGGAGTCTCATGTAGCCGAGGCTGTCCTGGCACTTACTGTGTAGATAAGGATGACTTTGAGCTCCTGACCTTGCTAGTGTATGAGGTTCCGGGGACAGAATACATAACTTCTTGGATCCCTTGGACAACCACTCCTCTGCCTTCTGTCTCTACAAGTTTGACTGCTTTTGGTGCTTCCAATAAATGAAATTCCCAGAATCTCTCTTTCCTCACGGGACTGTCTTCCACTTAGAATAATGTCCTTGAGGTTCACCCATGTTTTAATATGAGTCAGGATTCCCTGTTTTGTTGTTGTTTGTTTGTTTTGCTTTATTTTGTTTTAGGGCTGAATAAAATTATATTGTATGGATGTGCCATGTTTTGTTTATCCATTCATTCGTCACCTCTACCTCTTAGCTATTGTAAACAGTTCTTCTGTGATCTTGAGTGTGTAGATACATGTTCAAATCTGTGCTGTAAATTCTGTGGGACAAATACCAAGACAGTAGTTGCTGGGTCATATATGTATATTTTTGTTTTGTCTGTAATAAAACTCTATTTTCCCTGAAGCTCTACTATTTTACAATCCTCTCATCAGTGTACAAGGCAAATAACCCGTCTACATGCTCACTGCTTGCTGCAGTCAGTTATTCATTTTGTGTGTGGGCTTGCATGCTTGCATGCATGTGTGCATGTGTGTGTGTAGGACAGAGGACAACTCTGTGTGTTGTTCTACCTTATTTTTTGAGACAGGATCCCTCACTGATCCCAGAGCTCACCAGTTGCCTAGACTAGGTGGGCACAGCCCCAGGAATCCCCCTGTCTCTGCCTCCTCAGCCCTGAGAAGTCATGCACATGCTTGGCTTTCCTTCCTTCCTTCCTTCCTTCCTTCCTTCCTTCCTTCCTTCCTTCCCTTCTTTCTTCTTTTATGCACATTGGTGTTTTGGTTGCATGTATGTCTGTGTGAGGATGGCAGGTTCCCTGGAATGGGAGTTATAGGCAGTTGTGAGCTGCTGTGTGGGTTCTGGGAATTGAACCTGGGTCCTCTGGAGGAACAGCCAGCGCTTTTAAGCACTGAGCCATCTCTCCAGCCCCATGCTTGACTTTTCAGTGTGGGTTCTTGGAATAGCACTCAGGTCCTCTTGCTTGTAAAGCAAAGTTGCCAACCAAGCCATCTCCCCAACCCTGTGTTGTGTTTGTTTGTTTTTTGGTTTGGGGGATTTTTTGACAGTTGAGTCCCAGTGGGTATGACACGGTCGTTATATGTGCATGGTGTGCATTACGATGCTGGGCTCTGGTTACAGAGGGAGTGAGACCTGGTCCCGGTTCCTACAGACTCATACTCCATAGGAAACACCTGAAGAGTCAAATCTTAAGAGAGCATGAAGAAGATGCAGTGAATGAAAGTGCCATATTGGCTCTCTCTCTCTCTCTCTCTCTGTGTGTGTGTGTGTGTGTGTGTGTGTGTGTGTGTGTGTGCACATCCTTATGCATGTGCCACAGCAGGCATGCAAAGGTCAGATGACAGTCTTGTATATTGGTCCTCACCTTCCACTTTGTCTGAGGTGTTGTGTACTCCAGAGTAACTGGCTCATAAGCTTCCAGAGATTTCTCTTGTCTCTGCTTCCCATCTCACCACAGGGGCTCTGGGATTATGGATTTATACACTACCAAGTCCAGATTTCTGTGTGTTCTGAGGGTTTGAACTTGGGTCCCTATGCTCAGACAGCAAGTGCTTTACCCACTAAGTTATCTCCCAAGCTCTTCAAAGGAAACATTACAGAAGCGTCTTATAAAACACCTTTAATAAAAACAAAACTGGAAAATGAGCAGTTAAATCCAAAGCCCAGCAGCTGGGCTTAACCACTCTTGCAGAAGAGCTGAGTATGGACCCAGCACCCACATCAGGTGACTCATAACAGCCTGTAATTGCAGTTCCCAGGCAATCTAATGCCCTCTTCTGGCCTCCTTGGGCACTGCACTCACATCTCACACCCTCATACCCCAAACACAGAGATACAACACATAATTAAAAACTAAAATCTAAATTTCAAAGTAGGTGGAGGGTTTTGATTAGAGTTCTACTCTCAGAATAAAACAATGTTTAGATTTTTTTTATTTCTGTAATTCTGAGTGTTTATTAATGTTCATTGGGAGACTTAGTTTATAATTTGCAGTTATTGGAAAGAGTCCACTCCAAACAAGGTGTGGCAGTATTTACCAGTGACCCCAGTCATTCAGGAACCTGAGGCCAAGAGGTCATGACTTTGAGGTCATCTTTTGAAACCTAGTGAGTCCCAACCCCAAAATAAAAATTGGGGATACAATTCTAAAGTACATGTTTGCCTGGGTTCAAACACAGAAAGAATATGAATGATAGACTAAATTCCCTTTAGGGTAGGCAGGAAAATGCTCCAGGAGTAATATGAGTTAAATTCCATCTAACCCAGTAAAGTGTGAATAGTTCAGGTCTAAGGAAGTTTGTGCACAGGGACAAGTGTCTGGAAGGCCCAGGGACCAGGTGGCAAGTCAGCAAAGAGAATCCCAGTTACGAAGACCTGCCTTTCAGGAATGGTGCTATTTCTGTCCTGGTGACTCACAGTTCTCAAGCTTTCAAGGATATTTACAAAGGAAGACGGCAGCCACAGATGGCAGTTTGGATGTAGGAACCATCTGGCTTTTAGGGTCCCTGGTCTCACCTAAGTTTCAGAGGCTTATCCCCATACCCAGACCAGCTGGCCATTTCCATTTGCTTCCCCCAGGGGTGCCTTTTATAGAAGGACTTGATGTCTGATTGCCTACAACCTCCATACTTGAGAGGAGATGAGGAGAGAAAGGGGGGAAGAAGGGGGATGAAAAGGGGAAGGGAGAGGCTCTTTTGTTTCGTTTTGTTTCCCCACCTGAGACCCCAGCCAGCTGTGTGGTACCCACTGACATGTGGTGAAGCTCCACTCATGTAACTGCCCCATGATTCCGTCACCTCTGAGAATTCCCTCACAGCCATATCCAGAAGTCATATATGATTCATCAGTGCCTCAGGCATCTCCTAATCTAGTCAGGTAGATGCCCCAAATACTCATCACAGTTCTAAATATGGAATATTATAATGGTAATAGTTATGTCAAGGAACTTGTGATAAAGGGTGAAGGCAGGCTGAGGACAAACCTGGGGTCTTGCCACTATAAATTGTGCTGCAAAGTTTAGTACAATTGCCAAGAGTGTAGCCAGATAATGATTTTTTTTTCCTTGAGACAGTGGAGGGACCAATATCACTACAAGACACCCAAGACCAAATTCTTAGCATAAAGGAGACCTATTTATCCCACAGGACCAAAGGCAGGAGAGAGAGAATGAGGGCGAAGGAGAAAGTGGCAAGGGAGAGAAGAGATGTTTGTCCTGGAGGGACAAAGGACTATCGCTGGATAGAGAGGAGACAGACATCGCCAATATGTAAATGGTGGTTCATAAAGGTGTAAAGAATGAGGTGTTTAATTTTGATTGGACAGGTTGATTAGAGTAGCCAAAGGGGGGCTTTTGATTGTTGGACTTTAATACTGCGATACAGACCTTTAGTGGTCAGCCTTAAGGGGAGGAAGTAGCCAAACAAGGGGGTTAGCTTTAGGAATGTAATTTAAGAGTTTGTTTTTGTTTTCCAAGAAAGAGGGAATGCTGAGGGATGGGCAAGGCCTGCCAAGGCCAGCGCCATGTTGTAATGCTTCAGGCTGTCTAAAGCCGCTTCATTTAGTGTTTCAATATTGTAGTCCAGGTTGGCATAGAACTCTTAATCCTCCTGCCTCCGAGTCCCATGTGCCAGGATTACAGGTGTGTGCTGCCGCATCCTGCTGAACCTAGTTTCAGTACCACCCAAGGATACCACCCATAAGTATAGCTCATATTGTCACCAGTGTTAAAGCAAGTCAGGAGCATCACAACATCACAGTCCTTCTGCCAGGACTCTAATGAGATGTTCCTACAATTGTCACAGGGCATGAGTCCTGACTCACACCTCTGAGTGTTCAATGGCATTACCTTACTTAGTATGATGTCACATTCTATGTGCCTGCTCTTTTAATCAGAACACCTACCACTGTGTGAATCAGTGAAGGCCTTTTCTATTCATTTAATGGGCACTCCAGAGGACCGAGATCCCCTGCTCATTTGTCAGTACAGAGGAGTGGCTCTTTCCAGTTGGTTGTAGCTTTTCCCTTACAGTTGAGCCTATTGTCATGTCTCCTGTACCAGCATCACAAGCAGCACAAATAAGAAAGGGCTGTTTAAGCACAGGCTCTATGATCAACAATCAATAAATGGCACCTCATGCAACTGAAAAGCTTCTGTAAATCAAAGGGCACTGTCTGTCATCAGAACAAAATGTCAGCCTACAAACTAGGAAAGGATCTTCACCAACCCTATATCTGACAGGGGGCCGATATTCAGAATATATAAAGAACTTAAAAAGTTAAACACCAACAAACCAAGTAATCCAATTAAAAAATGGGGTACAGAGCTAAACAGAGAAGTCTCAATAGAGGAATATCGAATGGCAGAGAAACACTTAAAGAAATGTTCAACATCCTTAGTCATCAGGGAAATGCAAATCAAAACAACACTGAGATTTCACCTTACAACCATCAGAATGGCTAAGATCAAAAACTCAAGTGACAATACATGCCGAAGAGGATGTGGAGAAAGGGGAACCTTCCTCCATTGCTGGTGGGAATGTAAACTTGTACAACCACTTTGGAAATCAATCTGGTGTGTTCTTAGACAGCTAGGAATATTGCTACCTCAAGGTCCAGCTATACTACTCCTAGGCATATATCTAAAAATACGTTCAAATATACAACAAGGACATTTGCTCAACCATGTTCATAGCAGCTCTATTCATAATAGCCAGAATCTGGAAACAACCCAGATGTCACTCAGTTGAGGAATGGATACATAAATTGTGATACATTTACACAATGGAATACTACTCAGCTATTAAAAACAAGGAAATCATGAAATTTGCAGACAAATTATGGAAACTAGAAAAGATCATCTTGAGTGAGGTATCCTGGAAGCAGAAAGACACATATGGTATATACTCACTCTAGGATAAACATACTAAAATCTATCCCCCTAAAGAAGCTAAACAACAAGGAAGCCCCTAGGGAATATGCTCGATCCTCATTCAGAAGGACAAATGCGATAGATATCAGAAGCAGTAAAAGACAGGGAACAGGACAGGAGCCTACCACAGTGGGCCTCTAGAAGACTCTACTGATTGAGGTTTTGAAGCAGAGGCTGAGACTCATAGCCAAACTCTGGACAGAGTGCAGGTAATATTATGAAAGAAGGGGGAGATAGAAAGATCTGGAGCGGACAGGAGCTCCAAAAGGAGACCAACAGAGCCAATAAAACAGCCCTAGGGGCATGCAGAGACTGATACTCCAACCAAGGACAATGTATGGAGAGGACCTAAAACCCCAGCTCAGATGCCTGTAGACTCAGTCTCCAAGTGGGGTCCCTAATAAGGGAAGCAGGGGTTTTCTCTGGCATGAACTCAGTGACAGGCTCTCTGATCACCTCCCCCTGTGGGGAGCAGCCTTGCCAGGCTCCAGAGGAAGACAATGCAACCACTCCTGATGACACCTGATAGGCTAGGCTCAAATAGAAGGGGAGGAAGACCTCACCCATCAGTAGACTAGGGGAGAGGCATAGGGGGAGAAGAGGGAGGGAGGTGGGATTGGAAGAAGAGGAGGAAGGGGCACACAGCCAGGATACAAATTGAAGAAATAATAATAATAATAAAGTTATAAAAGAAAGGGCTGTTTATCTTCTTTGTTGAGAGAGAGCAAACCTCTCAGAGTGTGTGTGTGTATGTGAGTGTGTGTGAGTGGTGTGTATGTCTGTGTGAATATGCATCTGTGTGTATGTGTGTATGTCTTCATGTATGTGTATGTGAGAGAGAGGGGGGTGTGTCAGAGGTTGGCTTGGGTGTCATTCCTCAGTTGTCATTGACATTATATTTTGAAGCAGAGTGTTTTCACTGTTCTAGGAACCAAGGACAAAACACTATAACAATCCATCAAAGTCCAACGTGGTGAAGCAGTGAGTTAGTGGGCTTGCCTGCAGAGTGTGGATAGAAGTAAGGTACAGGACCAAAGGTGACCCAAAGGCAGTTGTGTCATGGGAAAGCCCACCCAGCATGGACAAGGACACACAAAAGCTGCATCCCTGAAACTCACTACCCAACTTGCAGGCATTTCTTGAAAATGCCTTCCCTAGCAATTGTTGCTGTTTGTATAACCTTAGGGAGGCACCTGTGTGTACTCTAAGTTTCTGCTTTCTGAGACTTGTAAGGTTTGTTCACTTCCTGAGTCTACTAGGAAGACTTCCCTCTAGGAAGGATTGCTACACAAAGGTGTGCATTGTTATTTGAATAAGAATGTCCCCCATAGGCTCATGTGTTTGAGCATTTTGGTCCCTAGTAGGTGGTGCTGTTTTGGGAGGTTGTAGAACTTTTGAGCTAGGGGTTCTAGCTGTCAGAGTTGGTTTAATAGTTGGGAACCTTAAAGGATGCCATGCTGGGGTTTCTACCCACTGTCAGTATTTAGGCAGCCTGCTTCGGGGTTGCCTAGCAACCTATGATATCATCATGTGTCACTGGCCAGGTAGTCACACCTGGTAGGCGTGGTTAAGTTGCTCCATCAAAGGATCAACCTGCCACTTTGTCTCTCTTGTTCTCTTGCTCTCTTGTTCTTCCCCTCTCTCTGTCCCAGCACCCCCTCCCTCCCACCATGTCTTTCCCTCTTTCTCCTTCCCTCTCTCTTCCCATCTCCATCTCCATGCAATAAATCTCGTGGATTTAATATTGGTTGTGTGCACGGCATTCTTTTATATAAATACCAGCACCCACACTCCCACTGCAGTAGCCAGAGCAGCTCCTGCAGCCATGCCTTCCCACCTGGATGGACTGTGCCCTCTGAAAACATGAGCCAAGACAAATCCTTTCTCCCTTCACTTGATCCTACCAGGTATTTTGCCACAGCTCTGCGAAAAGTAAAGGGTACAGTATGCATTAAACATGACTCATGTTCTCTAATGTGTTTGACCTGCAGTTGGCAGAATCTGGGCATATCGACGTCATGGATAGGTCGCGCTGGCTATACTTACTCACCCACCATCTTCCCCTCTTGTCTGTGTAGGGCAGGAGTCTGGGAAGTATACCTTTGTTATCTGTGGCTAAATCTCTAGGTCTAGGGTGTAGAAAGAGCTGACATTGTCTGAAGATATGAATGAGTCTTTTATTTTCTGTTGTACTTGGTGTACCTTGTCGCTCTTTCCAGATCCCTTGTTTTGGCTTCCTCCTCAATATCACTGACTGATTCTCTCTGCTGGCACAGGCAACCCAAAGACAGTTATAAAATCTCAGTGTGGTGGAGAATCAAAAATATTTTCCTTTTTACGTGTGTGTGTGTGTGTGTGTGTGTGTGTGTGTGTAGGGGTTTGTACACATGTTTGCTGTGCTAGTGAAGGCCAGAAGAGAGTGACTCCCTGGAGCTACAGTTACAGACTGTTGTGAGCCACCCACTGTGGCTGCTGACTGACAAGCTCAGGTCCTCTGCAAGAGCAGCTAATACTCTTAACCACTAAGCCATCTCTCCAGCCCCACCAATACTTTTCCATTTGTTGTACTCAGCTCTTTATTTCTTACCATGCATGGATATTTTATTCTGAGCCATATTGACCTCTCAGTTCTCTGAATCATATGAAAATTATTCTCAGGGGCCTGTATTTTTTGTAACCAGCTAAGCAGTGCTGAGTTATATATCTTAGGTCGCTGTCTGGACTGTAAACACCAAGTGTTCATGGCTGTGTCTCCATGGATGCCTTTTTCCTCTAGAGATTTATTTGAGTGCTTACAAAGACACTGTTTTCTTCAGTTGGTGGAAAAAAAAAAAAGCAAAGAAAAAAGGGATAATCAGGGAAGGGCAGAGATTCCCTTGTATTCCAGCCAACTACCCTACCCAATGAAGACACATTAGCAGACAAAGCCCTGGTTCCTTATTAGGAAAGAATGATTACCAAGGAGAACAGCATCTTTGGGGAAAAAGAAATCTTCTGTGTATCAGGTGCATTTTCTGTAAGGGGGACTTCTGACCTGAGAAAACAGTGAGCCATTGCTCATTAGAAGCTAACAGTAGAAGAGGGCAAGCTGATCTGGGAAAAATGTATACCAGACTTAGAGGACAGTTTTGCATAGGAATGCAATTTGCATAACAATGAAGGTATCTCATTCCTGGCAGTCATTGTAGTGGGAGCTAGTCCAGAATACCCACACTATGGATGCCCAGCCTCCTCAGAAAGCCAGTTTTAAAAGGAAATTAAATGTGAAGGGTTGAGGCCTGTAGTTGTTAGTCTTGAGAAGGGATAAGAGGGGACATTTCTGTTGCGTGCGGTGCCTGGGAAATTCGTGAGGACAGCATTTTCTGCTTGGAGAAGAAAAGTCTTCCCTTAATGGATTTTGAAAAAAAGATTGTTTAATATTGGGTCCCCAATGGCCTTATGGGAAGGGAGGGAGGTGGGCGTTCACATTCACCCTCATAGATAAGATGAGTGATGCTGGCTTTTTGAAATCTGAACTATTTATTGAAATACATACTTTTTGCTTGTAATTTATTGCTCTGCAGACAATGGAACAGAAAAGCTATAATAATTAATTATTCCTGGAAAAGAGAAAACTGGGTGTGCATGTGTGTAGCCATGACACTAACTGCTTTTGACTTGTTTGAACTAAGCAGCACAAACAATATCTAGAAACTTTAGATAAATGAAGGATGTATATATTATGTGTGGATAGATATATGTGTTAATGAATGGAGAGGGGTATATCTAGATACATGGATAAATGTACATATAGATGCACATGGATGTATGGGTGTATTTATATGTATGTACAAATAAGTATATTTTATACTTATGTATGTGTGGATTTATGTATAGATAGATGGATAAATGGACAGATAGTGTATTTATGTATATGTATATTGTTGTAGAGATGTGTGTATGTATGTATAGTAGATAGATGTATGTATGTACAGATGTATGTATATGGATGGTAAGTGGAAGTATGAACGTGCGTATGCATGTGTGGATGGATGGACATATGCATGATATACATGTATGGATGGATGTATGAATGTATGTATAGCTGTATCAATGGATAAATATATATGTGTGTATACATATATGAATTAATGTATGTATCAATTGATGAATGTATATGTCTTGAAGTATAGATGGTAGAAAGAAGGATGGATAGATGAATAGATGTATGGATGTATGGATAGATGGATGATTGAAGGATGAATGAGTGGGTAAGTGGATTGAAGAATGGAAGGATAAATGGATGGATGGGTAGACTGATGGAGAGTTGATCCATAGTTATGCCCCAATGAAAAAAGAAGGGGTGATTCCTGTACTAGTAGAAACTGTTTTTAAAGCTCTCTGAGTCTGATTAGAATAGTAGCAATCTTGTTGGCTCGATCTTGCACAGGTCTCATATACCTAACCATAGCTACTATGAGTTCGTGAAAGCAACAGCAATGCCACGTTCAAAGACGGCATTTCCCAGCAGTCCTCTTGCTCTTACGTTCTTTCTGCCGTCTCTTCCCTGATGCTCTCTGAGCCTTGGGGGATGTATACTGATATAAATGTCCCATTTAGCACTGAGCAATCCAGTCACTTTACCACTTTGGCTGTTTATGAGGAGAGACATTCTAAATACATTCACTATGGCTCTTCAGGGATGGAAACTGGCATTTTCCACTACACATACTGAAGAAAGGTGTTTATGGGGGTAAGGAAACACATACACACAGCAGATACAGGAAAAGAAAAGACCCTCTGAAAAACAGAGGGGGCACTTGAAGAGCTGACCAGTCTAGTTTATTCTCTGGAGTTTTAAAGCCCTAAAGAATCTTTCTCCCCTGAGTTGGTCAGTTTTAAAGAACAGATGGTTGGCTGGCTGGCAACTGCTGTGTCACATGTCCTGCTGGCCTTGAACTTTTTCAGCCAGTCCATCAGCTGGGGCCCTGCTGGTGGGAGACAACGTCTTTGTTTTATTTCTCTCTCTCTTTCTTTTTTTTTTTTAACATATGGTATATTCTAATTTTACATATAATATATTCTAGTTTTTTTTTTTACATACAGTATATTCTGATTACATTTCCTGTCTCCCAACTCCTCAGAGATCCTCCCATCTCCCCAATGACCCAAATCCGCATCTTTTCTTTCTCTAGCTAGAAAACACACAGACTAAAGAATAGTAATAAAATAAAACAAGCTAAAACAAAAACAAGCTGTAATAGGACAGAACAAGCAAACAGAACAGAGAGAGCCAAAGAAAAGGCACAAGAAACATGTATAGACACACAGGCACATACACATCTGTACACATAGAAATCCCATAAAAACACAAAACCGGAAGCTATAATATATACCAAAGGACCTGTAAGTTTTTTGTTTGTTTGTATTGATTTCATTTGTTTTAAATGGGTTGACAAAACATTGTGAGACAAAGAGCCTCAAAGGATTCTACTGAGTTTGTTTTGTGTTGGCCGTCTCCTGCTGGGCACAGGGCCTGCCCTTAAGAGTGGTTTGTGTCCAAGTGGGTTCCATAGTAATGGGAACAGGGATTGCCTCTGACATGAACTGATTGGCCTGCTCTTTGATCACCTCCCCCTGATGGGGAAGCAGCCTTACCAGGCCACAGAAGATGACAATGCAGCCAGTCCTCATGAGACCTGATAGACTAGGATCAGAAGGAAGGAAAGGAAGACCTCCCCTATCAGTGGACTTGGAGAGGAGCATGCATGGAGAAAGTAGGATTGGGAGGGGAGGAGGGGTTTATGGGAGGATACAAAGTGAATAAAGTATAATTAATAAAAATTAAAATAAAAAAAAAGAGTGGTCTGTGCCCCCAGCGAGGCTAAATTTTCCTTTGCAGGTGGTTATCACTTGGAGACAGCTTTCAGGTTAGGGACAGGGAGGGAGCTTGTGTCTACTTCTCATCTCAGCTCTGGGACTCCATGTGAAGTAGACTCTTCCAGGCTGCGTGCATGCAACCAAAGTCTCAGTGAGTCCATGTAGGCATTGTTCCTGTTACGTTTAGAAGGCCTTCTTTCCTTTGTGTTCCTCATCCCCTTTGGCTCTCACAGTCTTTCCATCTCCTCTTTCAGAGGGTTCTCTGAGCCCCAAAGGGAGGGATTTGGTGGAGACATCACATTTAGGACTGTTCCACGGCCCCTTATTCTCTGCATATTGTCTGGCTGTGGGTCTCCAGGCTTGTTTCCATCTGCCACAGAGGAAGCTTCTTTGATGATGGCTGAGTAGATTATCATTAGGAGTCATTTTGCTTGCTGTGATCTTTCAGTAGAATAGTTGTATTTGGTTGGTTCTTGGACACCTGGACAGTGTTGGGGATGGGCTCCATCTCATGGAGTGGCCCTTAAATCCAGTTAGATATTGGTTGGCTACTCCCATAAGCTTCTCGTGCCACTATTTCACTAGTGCGTTATACAGGCAGGTCATCACTGTGGATGTGTGTAGCTGGGTTGGTAGTTTGGTAGCATTCAGTGTACCTTCCAGTACCATGAACACTAGTTGTTAGGGGTGAAGGGTCTAGATAGGCACCATTTTCACTTCTCCATGTTCAGTGAGTTGTGTAGGTATTGCCTTCAGCAATAGGACCTTACCATCAGTCTGTGGAGATCCACTGATAGCCTTGGCCATAGCCGTGGCTGTTTGGTAGTTCCCGTGGGACATAGCCCAATCTTGGTACTGGAAGTTTTATTTGGTGACAAGAAATGTTCCGTTAGGGTCCTGTCTCCACTGTTATTTGGTGATGTCACTTAGATCAATTCTATATATGTATATTTTTAGGAAGCTTTTATTGTCCTAGGTGGAAACTGGCATTTCAATATGGGTTTCTTGGATGATCATATTCTGTAGGTCACCAATCCCCCAAAGGCTTCCAGAACTTCTCCAGCCAAGCACAAGAAATGTAGGATGTTCCTCCTGGATGATTCCACAAATTCTGACCCGTAAGGTCATGTTCTCAGAAGTGGAAGGGCATTATAGTTTGAGTGTGAAACGGCCCCGTAGGCTCACATGACCCTGTTGGTAGTGATGTGGAGTAAAGTTGTGGGACCTTGATAGGTTAGAGCCCTTTTAGGGGAAGTGTATTACTGGGGTAGGTTTTGGGGGCTTATGCTGCCTAGCCCCACTCTCCCTCTCCCTGCTACTTGTATGTAGATGAAATGTAATTTCTCTCCATCCCAGCTGCCACGCTGGCCTCATGCTTCTGTGGACATCCTCACTGCAATAGATAGCATCCTCTCCAGAACTGTAAGGCAGAATAAATCTTTCCCTCTCACACATTGTTTTTGTTCAGGATCTTATCACAGCACAGAAAGGAATGCTATGGGGAAATCATTCTCCTCTTCTGTGTCTTCAGGAGTCTCCCATTAGTGGCATATCCACTCATTTGTTCATTTGAATCCATCAACAATCAAAGAGAGATGAGAGAAAGGGTGGTGTGTTCCTTCCTGGGATTTTCTTTTTCTTTTTTTTAAACCTCTCTTCTGTCTACTTGCTGTTTTTATCATCTGTGATCTCCACTGGGGAAGGGGCTAAAGTCATAACGTTTAACCATGATTGTCAACTTCAAAGGGATTTAGAATCACCATGGAAATAAAGGAGACGCCCTGGGTCACCTCCATCTGAATTTCTAGATTAGGTTAGTTGAGGTGGAAAGAGCTACACTGAATGTGAGTGGCATCATCAATGAGATCCTGGACTGAGTGAAAAGGAGGAAGTGAGCTGAGCACCAGCATCCATCTCTCTCTGCTTCCTGACTGTGGAGGCCATGGGACAAGCTGCCTCTCGCTCCTGCCACCATGCCTTCCTACCATGATGGACTGTGCACCCTGAGGCTATAAGCCAAAGTAAACCCTTCCTCACCTTGTTCTTGTCAGGCATTTTGTCAGTGATCACAAAGAGAAGAGTAAAGAACACGGTCACACTCAACAGTGAGGATAGAGGGAGGACTGAGAACTCTGCTTCCATAAGCTGCTGGCTTTGTTCTGGGGACAACATCAGCAGGCCTGAAGGAAAGCCTTCCTCTGCCTTTACACGGGGAAGCAGGACCAGGGAATAGAGAACAGAATGCAGAAGCTGGTGGGGCCTCTATTTAGAGAACACTTTAAGGAGCTCTGTGGGACAGTCTGGTTTGCTGTGTGAGGCTCATACTAACAACACTGTGGAAGACATGCACATTGCCAACTCCAGCACCAGAGAGGCCCTCTCCAAGAGTCTGCGTGTTTGTGGTTTTGCTCATTTTGTGTTTAGAGTGTTATTGTGGCTCTTCTTGAATTTATCAATTCTCCAAGAAATTGGATTTCGCCCTCATAAATCTGCTGGATAAATCTTAGACTTGTGTTTACATTGCCTTGTCTGGGAACCCAAAGAAGGAGTTTTGTAACAGGCTAGGGATGGCTTGGGTGCTTGATAGAGTGCTTGCCTGACATGCGAAGAGCACCAGAGCTGGAAAGACAGCTCATCAGTTAAAAGCAGTTGTCACTCCTGCAGAGGACCAGACCCACACTGGGTACCAGATAACCATCTGTAACTCCAGCACCAAGGGGCCTCACACCCTCTTCTGGCCTCCATGGGTACTGCACTCATGTGCATACCCACTCACAGATACAAACATACACATTTTGAGACCTTGTCTCAAAAATAAAAAAGAGTGAGGGTTGTTTCTTTCAACTCGAAACTTAATAATTAAGAAATCAACCAGCCCAATCAGTAAATGGACTAATGAAGTCAGACAGTTCTCAAAAAATGAAACACATATGGCCAATACAAATGGGGGAAAATGTTCAACCTTACCAGAAGTCACAGAAATGCAGGTTACACATACATCAAGAGTCCATCTTACCACACTCAGAGTAGCGGTCATTAAAACAACGGGGCTGAAGACATGGCTTGGCAGTCAAGAACACTGACTGCTTTTGCGGTAGACCTGAGTTTGGTTCTGTGTCCTCAGGTCAAACAGCTCTCACCCATTGCTGATGAGGATGCAAACTGATCTAGCCACTATGAAAATCAGTACAGCTCTGTCTGGACAACCATATGACCTGGCTGCACACTCCTACCTACAGGGTCTCTCACTGAACCTGCAGCTTTGCCATATGTTGGGTTATAGTTGAATGTGACCACTCTTGGCTTTCCACATGGGGGCTGACTATCTGAGGTCCTCGTATTTGTACACCAAGCCCTTTTACTCACTGAGATGTCTCTCCACCCCTACAATACGTTTTTTTTTTCTTCAGCCATGATGATTAAAATTATGTCATTCACTAGAAAACGGATGTGACTGGTGATGATGATTAAGGTAATTAAGCCGGTTTCAGAAAGACACAGGGGATATCTTTTCTTTTACTTGTGATTCCTAGATTTTATATGGATGAATAAAATCACAACATGAAAGAGGAAGTAGAGGTGACAGAGGAGGGGGCTTTAGGAGGAAATGCAGTCCACAATATATGCAGTGTGAAGTTGGAATGATTAATTCAAAGAGAAGTTTGTTTCATGTGTGTGAGTGTGTGTGTGTGTGTGAGAATACAGTGCTGGGAGGTATGAATCCAGAGTTAAGATGTCATGATTTCCCATCTGTGTGGGTCACAGGGAATCACAGAACCTCCCTGACTACAGCTTTCAGAGAAATCACACATACAGTTTCATACTTTTCATCTATTGATGGATGTGCCTTTGAATCCTGAGTCTGTTTCCTGTTTTCATGGGGGGAGGGGAGGGGGAGGAGCCACAGGGCCAGAAGAAGGAGGGTGGTAGATTCTGAGGAGGGTTTCATTTCTTCAGTTTGGATCTCTACTGGATGCCTGAGCTTCCTGGAGAGTTCAGTCTACAGCTGTTGGCCGAGCTGGATGGAGCAGGGCCAAGGGGTTCAGTCTGGGTTTCTGGGTTTCAGCTGGATTCTGAGTATGGTGCTGCTCAGACCACTCTTGACATTGGTGATCTGTAATCTTTTGTCTTGGTGTTTGTTTTCCTAGAACATTGCTAGAGTAGAAATGTTTTCCTTGTTCTGCCATTTGTGGGATATTCCTTAGGAAAGTTTTGGACATATGCTACCTTCTCATCTCTTTTATAATTTTTTAAAAATTATATTTTACTTATTTATTGTATTATGTGTTGAGGAACAGTACATGTGGAGGTCAAAGGGCATCCTGTGGGAATCAGGTCTCTCCATTTGCCATGTTGGTCTCGGGGGTTGAACTTGGGTCTTTAGGCTTGATAGCGCTACCTTTATCTGCTGATCCATCTCACTGGCTCTGCCCTTTCCTTCTTATCCATCTCTGCTCTCCTCTCCTCTCTCCCTCCCCTTTCCCTTTTTCTCCTCCTCTCCCTCCCTTTCCTTTTCCTTTCCCTCTCTTCCTCTTTTTCCCTCTGATCTCTTCCCATTTTTATTATCATTTTACCCAACACCTTCTTTAAGTGCTGTTTACAAATGCTGCTTTTAGAGTGGGTATGTTATTATTTCCAGGTTCTATAAGTCAGTGCGGAATGGCCTTGGTTGTGTGTGAAGCAGATGGCTTCGGTCAGAAGGCTTTCCTTGTCCTTCTTCTTCATTATGTCAGAATTTACTTTACATCCTCCAATTCTCATGCCCCTTGTTTGAAATGTCTGGGACCAGATGTGCTTCTGTTTTCATAGTTTTTCAGATTTGCAAATATTTGTATCCATGTTACCAGTTCATTGCCCCTCATCTGAAAACCCACAAAGCAGACTGCATTAGCCAGGCATGGTGGTGCACTGCTGTCATTTCCTGCACTTGGGAAGTGTGGAACCAATCTAGACCACCCACTCTTACCATTGTGTGACTTCTCCTGGGGAGCATGAAGACATACCTGTTCACCCCAGGCCAGGCGCCAACAATAGACTAAAGAAAAGATCCCACCCAATTCATGATGGTGAACTGGAGTTTATTGCGATCACTTAGAACATAGGTGAGGGGTTGCTTACAGGAGTGAGTGAGAGGCTCCTCAAAGGAGCTTGTGTGACTCAAAGGTAGTCAGCTGAGTCACCAGAGCGCCCATGCCAGCATAGGTAAGGAGTCTGGTTTCCCTGGAGCGCCCTCCATAACTTGCAAGCAGCTTCACCAGCCTCCTCCCCCCGGAAGTTGTTTCTGTTTCTATAACCTTGGGGAGGGCCCTTGAATCTTGAAACTTTTATAAGTTCCTAAGACTGCACTTCTGCTCAAAAAGGAATGTTTAACTTTAGAGCAAACAGCTGCATAGGAGCTGAAGGACAGCTTGACCTCCTTAAGATTGTTCTATTAGATACTTTCCATTACTGGGGTAAAACACCATGGCCCAGGTAACTTACAGAAGAAAAGGGGGGAGGGGATATCTGGTGTAGAGAGTTAGGGTTCACAATGGTGGTGGCAGACATCAAGGCAACAGCTGACAGAGCTGGAAGCTGGGAGAGCAGTTCTCAAACCACAAGCTGGAAGCAGAAACAGAGAGTGTCCTGGGAATGGTTCAAGGCTTTGAAACCTAAAAGCCCCGCCCCCAAGTGACAGACTTCCTCAAGCAAGGCCACATTTCCTAAGCTCTCCAGAACAGCACCATCAACTAGAGCCTAAATATTCAAATATCTGACCCTATGGGAGACAATTATCATTTGAACTACCGCAGCCTTCATTTCAGAAACCAAACTGCACAAAAAAAGCAAAACACTAAACAAAAAACAACAAAACAAAATCTCCAAAAATCTGAAAATTTGGGGGAACGTCTTGGCATTCAAAAGGTCTCATATCTCAGAGGATTTGGGATTTTCAGATTAGAAATGACTAAAATCACTGTCACTCAAAACCTGTGGATTTATATATACACTAATAGAAATCTATATATTTCGGGCACATCTGAGGAAAGATAGTGTTGTTTGTGTGCGTGGGTGCGTGCACACACCTGTTTGATAACTCTTCTCCCCAGAAAGAACACCGCATAAGGCCGGCGTGTTCCTGCAAGGACCAGGGGAGAGTGACCACTCTGGGGGGCAGTGGAACAGGGTGGCCTTAAGCCAATCGGGCAGAGCGACTGCTCGGCCACCCGTGGACACCTGCAGATTTCTCAGGTCCAGGAGGAGAGCGTCCTTTCCAGCTCAGTGTCCTTCCTGGCCTGGGTCAGTCCTTTCCTCTCTTGTATGGTTCTCTCACCAACGTGAGGCTAAGTGATACAATTAGCCCGCATGATACATGTTCTTCACCCATCTGCTCCAAGCCGGGCCTGACGGCTGCCAAGCTCTTCCTCTCTGCATTACAAATACTCATTTCACCCACACACTCGGCGCATTGGCAGCAGGCGCAAGCCAGAGGCATATGTTAGTCACTTTCCCACACAGGGTAAGGCGGGAGGGGGCATGTTTGTACCAGTGTTTGCTTGGCAAGGAGAGTGGAACTCAGGCCCTTTTGGTCCTCTTCATCACTGTGAAGTGAGATCTGGAAGCATTATTTTCTTTCTTTCTTTTGTTTATGTTTTAAAAATTAGCACACACAATGAATTTTCTTATAACTCCTCCTGACATGTTTATCAGACCCTGTGAGGATATTCACACACACACACACACACACACTGTTCTATCTTGTTTGTCTCTCTTCCACTCCAGTAGTCTCCTTCTTTCCCCCTCAATAGTTCCCCTCCTGCTTTCAAGACTTGCACGCACATGAGTGTGTGTATTTGCATGTGTGTGTGTTTAAAACCTTGATTTTGTATATGAGAGAAAACAGCAGTTTTTGTTGGAGTCTAGTTTATTTCACCCAACATAGTGATCTTCAGTTTCTTCTATTTCCCTGATGGTGACAACAGTTATCCTTGTCTTTATCCATCCATCGATTGATGGGCGCCTAGTCTGGCTCCCTATCTTGGTCATTGTAAGCAGGACTGTGTAGGTTTCTCTGTAGTCTACTGACTTGCCTTCCTTCAGATGTGTACTTAGGAGTAGCATAGCTGGGCTATGTGGTAATTTTATGTAGGCTTTTGATTTCTGCAGTGGCTTTACTCTGTTCTTACCAGCAGGGAACAAGGTTATTTCCACCAACATTTTAACAGTGCCCTTCCTTCCTTCCCTGAGACAGTGTCTCACTCACTATATAGCTCTAGCTGGCCTAGAACTCACTGTTTAGACCAGGCTAGGCTTGAACTCACAAAGATCTACCTACTTTTGCCTCCCGAGCACTGGGATTAAAAGCATGTTCTACCCTGCCCTGCAAGAATGCATTCCATTTAAATTTTTATGTGTATGGTTGTTTTGACTGCATGTATTTCTATGTACCATGTGTAAATCTGGTACCTTAGGGACCAGAAGAACATGCCAGATTATGTTGAGATTGGAGTTACAAACAGTTATGGGTCATCCTGTGGGTGCTGGGAATTGAACCCAGGTCTTCTGAAAGAACAGTCAGTGCTTTTAATCCATGAGCCATCTTAACAGTCTCAAGACTCCACTGTCTTAAGATGTGCTTGGTGGGTAAAAGGCAAAAACCCAGGTCCTAGGTGCAGGCTAAGCAGCTTAGGTGACTTTAGCACATTCAGTATCCCCGTGGAACCTCAGTGTCCTTCCAGTTTGAATGAGGGCGAAATGAAATAATCTTTGTAGAAAGATTCTAGGAAGTACAAAGTTCATAATACATGTAAGACATGCCATTTTGAATAAAACAGCAGTTTGGGAATTTATGGACGGTTTGTTCCAAAGGTACTTGGAGCACATCACAGTGATTCATCACTCCTGGAACTGAAAGGGCTGCGTGAACAGCTCAGCTAATGGACAAAAATGTACTTCCAGTGTTCCAAGCTGCAGGGGATGCACAACCAGCGAAACCATCATTCATTGTGCTGTCTTCTAGGCCGCAATCCAACAGTGCGTGGCCATGTGCTAGCAGCTGAATTTTGTCCCCCCTCGAATTCTGTGCTGAAGCCCTAACCATCGGTGTGACAGTGGTGTGAGATGATTTTCTGAGATGTGAATAAGCGTATGTTCATCTCAGATGGGCATTGTCTATGGATCAAAGAAATAAGCCCGTGCAATTCCAGCTGAGTGTAACTCGAGTTTTGGGGTACGTGTGGGTATGGCGACTCACCCCCAAACCCTCTCCAGGCGTGGGTGACAATTCATGAGAGCTCTATGTCTGAAGTTCCCTGTACAAGCAGCAGGCAGCTCAGTGGTCACATCTCTCCCCAGCAGTTGTTACTGTTTTAATAGCCTTGGGGAGGAGCCCTGTAAATACTGTAAGTTTGCGGAACTTCCTGAAATCTGTTGTGTCAGCTGGTTCTTCCGAGATTAAAACCTTCCTTCTCAGTCCCTTCATGAAGAGGACTTGGCAGAGAGGGAAAATGACAGGATGGTCTAAGGGAGGCCAACTGGGATGCTCTTTAAACTTGAGAAGCCAACAAAGCGAGGTAGCTTCAGGAAGTCCTTGCCACTGACTGGATTCCCTAGCTAGCCTCTCCCCCAAAGCCTGTGTGTAAGTGGTAAGGGTTGCTAAGAGACACTCTCACATAAGTTGAGCTGCCTAGAGGAAACTGAGACCAGGCAAACTGCCTAGCACAGGGCTTCTCAGTCTTCCCCGTGCTTCAACCCTTTAGCACAGTTCCTCATGTTGTGGTGACCCCTAGCCATAAAATTATTTTTATTGCTACTTCATGACTGTAATTTGCTGCCATTATGAATTATAATGTAAATATCTACTTCCCAATGGTCTTAGATGACCTCTGTGAAAGGGTCGTTTGACCCACAAAGTGGTTACAGGTTGAGAACCACTGGACCAGAGAAAACACAGACCAGCCAATCTGCCCGGAAAAGACATTCTCCTGCAGGCCGTGTGGTGCTTCAGGTCCCACTTCTGGGAGCTGTCACCCATGCTGGTGTAGACTCTGGTGATTCAGCTGTCTTTGAGTCATGTCATTGCCTCTCCTATGGGTAAGCCCGCTAAAGCTCATTGGTTCACCAAGCTGAGCTTCGGTGTGTGTGTACTGTCACTGGTTCCTCGTCTGGGGCGAGTAGACATTTATTCACGTCTCCCCAGGGACAGTGTCGCTCACTTGTGGGTTTTGTTTACTTTCTGAATCTTAACAGAATGGTTTAACTCACAGGAAATAGCAGTAAGACAGATGATATTTTGAGGTTAGACCCTTAGGAATTTATAAGGTATTGAAGGTGGAGCTAAAAACTAGAAAGCAGGAAAGAGGTAGGCGACTTAGTGGTAAATGCATGATAAGATACATGAAGTGCTGGATTCAGTCCCCGTCACTGGAATGTGATACACGTGCACACATGTACATACGTGAACACACACACACACACAGAGAGAGAGAGAGAGAGCGAGAAGAGACACAAGGCTATCTCATGTAAAGGCACAGCAGAGATAGCTACTTGTAAACCGGAAGGCGAGCTGCATCACTTCCTTTCTCATTGCTGTGGTGAGACACCACAGCTCCATAAGGAAGTGCTTATGGCTCACAGTTGGAGGGGATACAGTCCATCCAGGAGGGAAGGCCTGGTGGTGGGAACGTGAGGCCGCTGGGCACATTGAGTACACAGTCAAGAATCAGAAAAGAGATGACTGCTGGTGCTCAGCTCACTTTCTCCTTTCTATTCCCTCCAGGACCCTCAGCCGTGCAGTGGTGCTACCCTCCTTCAGCGCAGGTCTCCCTACCTCAGTTAACCCAGATGTCTTCAGAAATGACTCTAGATCCTGTTGACCTGACGATACTAACTGTCACAATAGCCCTCACCAAAAACCAAGTTTAAGCCAGGCACAGTGACACACACCTGTGATCCCAGAACTAGGGAGCTGAGGCATGAGGATCACAAGATTGAATCCAGCCTGGGCTACATATTGAGGTGGTTATATAGAGCTATCTAGAGCAAACCTACTTAGAAACAATCAGAACCATAGAAAATGAAAAAGAAAAAATCTGCCAGCACCTTGGTCTTAGGCTTCAAGTCTTGTACCAGTTAGTTTTTGTCAACTTGACACAGTGATCAGGGGAGATCTCACTTTAGGAATTCCCTCCATCATACTGCCCTGTGTGGCGTTTTTCGATTAGTGATTGGCGTGGGAGTGCCCAGCTCCTGGTGGGCAATGCTACTCGAGGCTGCTGGTCCTGGGTGCAAGCTGAGCAAGCCATGGAGAGTAAGCCATTCCACAGTGTTACTCCGTGGCTCCTACCTCTACTCCTATTTGAGTTTCTGCCCTGACGCATGCTCATGTGTGTGCAGGTGCATATGGATGTGTGTGTGTGTGTGTGTGTGTTTGCGCAGGGAGCCAGAGGATGGCATCAGTGTTGTTCCTCCGTGCTCTTTACCTTTCTGGGTCTTGCCTGTTCAACTAGTTTGGCTGGCGGAAATGGGCCTCAGGATCTACTTGCACCTGTCTAGGGCTGGAATTTCAAGCATGTACCACACATCCAACTCTAAAAAAGAAAAACAAACAAACAAACAACAAACAAACAAAAAAGCATGGTTCTGGGAAGTAAACTCGGGTCCTTACTCTTGCACAGTAAACCCTTTGCCAACTGTGCTATTACCGCGGCCTATATCTGAATTTTTACAACTTCATTCAGCATATAAAGGCTAGCATAACCTTTGGACATCACATCTGGCAAGCTCAGAGGATGTAGGTTGAAAATGTCAGGATCGCCATTATAATGCAGTTGTCAACAAATGCCAAGATCACTGCGCCAATGTATGAACTAGAGAATCAATATCTGACTGAGTTCATGAAGCAGTGCTGGCTGATTTCTACCACGTCACCAGGAGATTTCTGTGTCAGCCTAGAACAGTGGTTCTCAGCCTTGCTGATGCTGCAACCCTTTGACACAGTTCCTCATGTTGTGGTGATTCCCCCAACCATAAAATCACTGTTGCTGCTGCTTCGTAGCTGTAATTTTGCTACTGAATGGATTTTAATGTGAAGATATGTGTTTTCCAATGGTTTTAGGTGACCTCTGTGAAAGGGTTGGCCCTACCACCCAAATGGGTCATGACCCACAGGTTGAGAACCATTGACCTAGGCCCTTGTGATATGTTTTGCCAGCCCACAGTACTCATTCAGTTCTTCACAGACTCGCTTTCCTCCTTCAGCAGCTCATTCATGTGTATAACGTATATGTTTACTGAGTACCAGACTATGTGCAAGATACACAAGGGTTATTCCTCCTATGTGAGTGACCATCAAAGGCTCGTAAATATGCTAATAGCCATACTGTTTGATTGGGACTGAGGATTCTGTTGAGATTGCCACGTTTTCATAGTCTAGGTTGGCTGGTATTCAAAAGGATTGCATAAGCTAGGTCTACTGATGCGGGTCAAAAATTCCAACTTCTTGGGAGGCTGAAGTACGAAGATCACAAATTCTGGACCTGCCTTGGCTACAGAGTAAGTTCAAAGCTAGCCTGGACAACTTAGTGAGAGTGCATCTCAAAATGTAAGATAGCCAGGTGATGGGAGTTCATACTTTTAATGTCAGTACTTAGGAGGCAGAGGCAGGTAGATTTCTGTGAGTTCTGAGTTCAAGGCCAGAGTGAGTTCCAAGACAGTGAGGGCTACATAGTGAAACTCTAGTCTGAAAAACAACAACAAAAACAAAAAATAAAATGAAGTCTGGGGATGCATTCATGGTAGGAGACTTGAATAGAACCTTCCAGTGGAGGGCTAGGGTTATGGCTCCTTGGTAGAGTGCTTGCCTGGTATGCACGTCAATCCGTTGAGTCACTCCCACTAACTCCTCAGTGTGAGTGGGGGTCACTGGCAGTTTGAAATCATCAGGCAGGGTTGGGATAGTTTAAACAAAGAATACAGTGGAGAGGCAAGCAAGACACATCACTGGAAGTCTGCCAGTGAGCCGCTTTCAGTGTGTAGCCTCTTTTGGGTTACCTTCCATGGACAGCACCACAGCACTCATGACTTCCCATCAAGTGAGGGCCGCGTCTGTATGTTGGGAGGCGCATTCTGTAGATCACTTTGGGAGCTGAGGGCAGTAACTCGAGCAAGAGATACCTTGAGCATCTCCAAGTGTTAGCACAAGTGGAGAAGGGGGATTGTGTCAAGAGACTCTTTGGGGCTGGAGAGATGGCTCAGCTGTTAAGAGTGGTGGCTGCTCATCCAGGGGAACTGGGCTCAGTTTCCAGAGCTCCCCGCCCCAGACAATTCATAATTAATTCTAACTCTAGCTCTGGGGGATCCAATGTCTCCTCAGGCATGAACACACACACCCCCAAACAAATAATGAAATGAAAAAAAAAAACAAGAAAAGAGAGACACATGCATGCTATGTCTGGTCCTTTTGACACAGATGGCGTGACAAATGATAGCTCATAATGCCATTATTTTGGAGCTGAGGCAGGAGGATTGCTATGAGTTGGAGGCTAGCCTAGGCAACATAGTGAGTTCCAGGCCAGCATGGGTTACAGGAAGACCCTGTCTAAAAACAAAAACAGAACAAAGCAAAAAAAAAAAAAAAAAAAAAAAAAAAACCCAGCAAAGCAAAACAAACAAACACACAAAGACAAAAGAATACTAGTGGTATAGTGGAAGAGGCCCTGGGTTCAGTCCCCAACATATGAATGAATGAATGAATGAATGAATGAATGAATGAATGAATGGCTATCTGAGTCAAGAACTTTAAAGTATTTGCTGCATACCCATGCCTGTGGGGAAAGCTGATTGGACTATGACACTCGTTTGTGTCCAGTCTGTGTATTAAAGCACCACTTGCTGCTCGTATATAACTGACTCTTGCCAATTGAATTAGTTATCACTGTTGTTGGTATCCAGAATATTGCTAAACTCCCTGGCAGCAATATTTCACGACTCGCTTTTCTGTGTCACTGTCTCTCCATCTTAATCAGCAGTGCTATTCCTTACACTTGATAGCCAGGGCAGTAAGCCCCATTTCTGCCACGTCACCCAGGTCTGCCTCAGCCCGCCTTTGTTTTGTGTTTCTGAGGCAGTGTCCCGTGTATCCTAGGCTGCCTCCAAGCCGTGTAGCCAAAGATGACCTTGAACTCCTGGATCCTCCTGACCCCCACTTGCCGAGTGCCAGAACAGGCGCGCATCACCTTGCACGGTTTATGCAGTGCTGCCGGTGGAACCTGGGGCTTTTGAAAAACACTCTTCTGAGTTCCCCAGCTTTTGCTGCAATTATTATTCAGGCTTCTGAGAAAAAAAAAGAGGCTTCTCATTCTCCATAAAGGAGTAGAAATTGGTCAGGAATAAATGTGGAATTTTTGCTATCTGTGCTATTATTATACACACAGCTGTGATTTCCAGGGTTATCACTGTCCCGATGCTTTAGTGTAGGTGGGAACCGTCCAGGGCTGGGACTGACAGAGAAGTTGGCTCTCTCCTAAAGAAACCCCTCTAATCTAAGAACCCAACTGAACAACTTGTCGTGCCCAGTTTACTAAGCATGCGAATGTGTGTGCGCATAGATGAGGGTGTATGGAGGTAGGTGTGTGTATTGAGGAGTGATAGAGATGAATTTGTGGGGGGGAATGTATGTGTAAATGCATGTGTTCGTATATGTGTGACAGTGTATAAGTGTGTTTGCGTATGATCTCTGTGTGTGTGTGTGTTTGTGTGTGTGTGTATCTTCTGTTCCAGGTAAGAAACTTTATAAGCTGCCGGGGCACAGGATCATGCTTGCTATAGTCTCTAGTCTGGAACTTGTGTTTGTTCTAAGTCTCATTCCTATTTCTGGAAGAATAATGCTGGCTATCTTAAACACATAAGTTTAAACTGCTGTCCCCAGGAAAACAATGTCCCCGCTTGCATGGAGGGAGGTGAGAAGGCACGGGGATGATTTACACCCCGGGCTGTTTGTTTTTGCTGCCACGCTGGAGCTGTTGTCGCTCATTTGGAATCTATGACCAACGTGGACCGGGAGGATTTATTTTTCACTGCGGAATTATAAAGCCTGTGGACCTCACAGGATTTCCAGGCCCTGTAGGATAAATGGATCCAATCCATCATCTCCCTGAAAGTAGTCCCAGAGGGCTGGAAAGGTGGCTCAGTGGGTAGAGCACAAGACCTGGGTTCCATCCCTAGAGCCACATTAACCTAGTACGGTAATACATGCCTGTCATCCTAGAACTCTAGAAACGGACACAGGAGGCAGAAGGTCACTGTCAGCTTTTATGAAGTGCTGAGTTCAAGGCCAGTGTTCAAGGCTAGCTTGTGATCCTTGGCACCTAGTCACTGATTTCAATAGAAAGAAATTCCTTTCTTCCTTCCCCCCCCCCCCCCCTCTAGTCCTGGCTGTCCTGGAACTCACTCCATATATCAGGCTGACCTTGAACTAAGGGTTCCCCCTGTCTCTGCTTTCTGAGTGCTGGGATTAAAGGCATGCACCGCCACCACCACCCAGCTTTTTTTTTTTTTTTTTTTTTTTTTTGCGTTTAAAGATTTTCCTGTTTCATGTTTGGTAAAAATCTGAGAAAGAATCATGTTGGGCTGGTGAGATGGCCTGATGGGTAAAAAGGCTTATTTGCCTTGCGTCTCCAGTGTCCACATATGTGTTCTGTGCCATAGGCATGCCACACGCATGACTAAGTAAAGAAACGTAATGAAAAGTTTAAAAAGAAATATTCTAAAGTCTCACCTCCCAGCAAATACGTGAATTTCCTCCCAGTGATCACACTTAAACTAATTGTGTTTGCATGGCTGTGATCAGAATATCTGCAAAACCCACCCAGGACAAGGAAGATTTATTTGGGTGCCTGATTTCAGGGGGGGTCCAGTCCATGGTCAGTTAGTCCCCATGTGCATAGGCAGAGAGAGTGTTGTGGTGGGGGTGTGAGGCACTTCCTCTCCAACAGGAAATGGGTCACGAGAGGCTGTCAGATCCGTTACAGCCTTTAAGGCCTTCTGAAATCACTTCCCAAGCCGAGCCCCACCTCCTACAGCTTCAAGAACCACCTGAAATAGCACCCCTAGTTTGGGGCCAAGCAAGCGGTCGGCCAATACTAGCAATGCTCCTGTCTCAGCTCACCACAGTGCTGGGGTTACAGATTCATGTGCAGTCACGCCTGGTTTTTTACATGGGTACAAGAATCTGAGCTCACATTCCTCCTGCTGGCAGAGCAAGCATCCTCATCCACAGACTCCTCTCTCCAGCTCTATTTCTTTCTTTTGAAGAAAAAAAAAAGTAGTTTTTCTTACCTTTTCGTTATTGTAATCTTACCACCCTTTATTATCTTCCAGATTTAAGCAACAGCAATGAAAGAAGTCAGTAGAGACTGGAGAAATGACTCAGTGTTAAGAACATGAACTGCTCTTTTACGGATCCTGGCTTTGGGTTCCAGCACTCATGAGTTGTAGGCTCACAACTGCCTATAACTTCAACTCCGGGCATCTGATGCCCTCTACTGGTCCTTACCGGCACCTGCACTTTTGTGTACACAACCCACACGGATGCACACACATTACTTGCCACCAAGTAAGTTTAGCTTGTTCAGCTGAGTTCAATCCCCAGGACATATATGGTAGGAGAGAACCGACTGTCACAAGTTGTCCTAAGGCCTCTACACACACGCGCGCGCGCGCACACACACACACACACACACACACGAATAAATAAATGTATTTTTTTTTAAAAAGAGCTTAGAGTTTAGCCGAATACAAGTGTGGTTGCCCAGCTTACATGTGCAAGGCTCTGAGTTCAAATCCTATCACCCTTCCCGGTGAGGCTCAATTGTATTGTGTAGTATTGTATTTTTCTACTGTTCTGTCTTCCAATTAGGAGACACATCTTCAGTGCTGGTTTATGTAGGTTGCCTTTTATCCCCTTATAAAACGTCCTAACAGTCTTATTGCTGGAGCTGATATAGTATTGTTGCTGTTATAAATAGATTCCCTTCAATATTCCATGTCCTGGTTGGTTATTGTGGGAATAAAAAGCTCTTGTTAATACAGAAATTGTTATACCCTTCCCCCAGGCATCCTCCCTGAGAGGCAGCCTTGACTCTCACTTCTTTGTCCCCCTGAGGACACTTCCTTCCCTGACTGGGCTGTCGTTAGCAGCTTTAATGCCCTTCCTCTGACACCCAGCTGGCCTTTTTCAAGCTTGATTTCTCTGTGATATTCATTACCATCCTCTGTATTATTACTCTTCTTTTACATGACTGTCTTGAAACCAGTATCATGTGTGTGTGTACCTGTGTGCAAACATGTATGTGAAAAACAGAGGTCAAAATTGGATGTTTTTATGGAGACAAAATTGGATGTCTTTATGGAACTGGCCAAAAAAGGCCAGGCTGAGTGGCCACTAAGCCTCAGCAATGCACCTCCTCAATGCTGGGGTTCTAAGTGTGCTCCATCAAGCTTGGCCTTTTAAATGAGGGTTCAAGGAAGAAAACTCAGGTCCTTGTACTATAAGTGCCCCCCCCAAGAGCAAGGGGTCCTGTTGGAAAATAAGCTTTTGGGGGTATGCACATGCGCAGATATGCGTGTGTGCTTGTGAACGTGTGTGTGTGTGTGTGTGTGTGTTAGTATTGATGGTCAGCTTGACAAGATCTGGACTCACTTAGGAAACAGAGCTCTGGAAGTGTCTGTGAGGAGGTTTCTAGATTGGGTGAATTGGGGAGGGACAGTCCACCCTAACTGTGGACAGCTCTGCCCCGCTGGCTGGAGTCCCAGACACACTAAAATGGAAAGAGCGAGCTGAGCTGCAGCGCCCGTCTCTCTCTGTTTCCTGTGGATGCCATGTGACCAGCTGCCTCACACTTGACCGCCATGCCCTGCCCTCACCGCCTGGCAGGCTGTGTTCTCGGGCAATCTGCCTTCCTTCCTCAGAGTCCCTTCAGACAGGTGTTTTGTCGCAGCGGTGAGAAAAATAACTAATCCAGTGGGGTCATCTCAAGAGATTCCGGTGGCAACGGTCTCTGGCAGAGACTACCTCAGCCTTTGCCCATGGACTTGAACTCTTATTTGTCTTCGCCAGTGGTTTCCAGGAGCTTTCTAAGTAAGCACATTACAATCCAGAGGAAATTTGTGCTGCTTTGTTGTGCCTCTCACAGATGAAATTGGGGGGAAAAATGGGAACACATGGACCACGAAATATAGAATTCATAGTTGTCACATTGTGCTGGGAGGCGTGATGTTTTTTTGTGAGGCCTCTAAGTGGGAGTCTTTCATAATGGGAAGAAGTCATGCCACAGAAAGAAAGGAAAAAAAAGATAAGGAAAAAAAAAAAACCCATTGCATTAGGAACCAAATTCCATGTATTCTTGATAGAGTGGGCATGCATTCTTTATGTTAGTGTGTGTGTGTGTGTGTGTGTGTTTGCATGTGAAGGCCAGAGGTCAACCTTGGTCGTCATTTCTTAGGTACTACTCATCTTGAAACAGGATCTTTTTCCTGGGGCTTGGAGTGCACCAATTTGGCTAGGCTGTCTGGTCAGTGAGCCATGCCCCCAGCAACTCTGGGGATTCTAGGCAAATACTCTACTATTGAGACATGCCCCGCCCCCTCTTTGCTGGAGAGATGGCTCAGCCGTTAAAGGCTAGGCTCACAACCATAAATATAAGAGACATGCTCCCAGCCCTTCACTGAGAAATTCTAGGCAGCAAGTATTCTATCATTAAGCCACACCGCTAACTCCTCACTAAGAAATTCTAGGCAGGCGTGTGTACATACATATATGTACATATATACATATCTATATATATGTATATATATATATCAGCTCTATGTATGTATGTATGTATGTATCTATCTATCTATCTATCTATCTATCTATCTATCTATCTATCTATCTA
>NW_026590062.1:18916260-18962332 GCF_907164565.1 Psammomys obesus | reverse complement strand
CTATCTATCTATCTATCTATCTATCTATCTATCTATCTATCTATCTAATGTCATCAATCTAACTGTATCTTTCTATATGGCTACCTAATCATGTATCCGTGTTTATATACCTATATTATTTATCTGTCTACCTACCTTTAATTAAATATTTATCAACCTTTCTATTGTCTGTCATATCTATCTATAATCTATCATATGTCTATCCACCATATATCTATGTGTCCATCATCTAGATAGCTATTATCTATCACCTATCATATATCTATTGTATTCATTTATCACCTATCACATGCCTATCTATTTATCATCTGTCATATCTACCTATCATCTATCTATCTACCAACTTCCATCTATTATCTATCATCATATATCTGTGTGTCCATCATCTAGACAGGTATCATCTGTTTGTCTGACTATCTGTCTGTCTATTTGTCTATCTGTCTATCTATCCATCTGTCTATCTTCACCATCATCATTTATATATCTATCCTATTTATGTCGTATGTGTGCCACCACTCATGGCCATTTTATTCTTTGCATTGCCAAGTACACCACTGTATGTCAACATTACATTTTGATTACATTTGGGCAATGTGCATAAGCCAGCTATGAGCATGTGGTTTGAGTTTTGTGTGAACAGACATTTTTATTTTGCTTTGATGTACAACCAGGATTCAGGTTCCTTGGTCTTATGGTCACAGTGTTTGGCATGATGAAGAATTGCTAAGTTCTTGTCCATTTTTCATTCCTCTAGTAATGCTTTATCACTAGTGACTTTAATTAATTAATTCATTTTTCTGTCTCTGCTTTCTGAGTGATGGGATTACATGTGCACTGCCTTGCCTTGACACCAGATGATTTAAAAAGCAAACATAAGTGCTTGTGTTTGACTAAGTCTCTGAGCGTGGGTAAGGTGAGGCTATCGAGGTGTACTAAGTGGCTTACGCATTTGCAATCAATGAGAACCATAAACACCAACTTTCCTAGCGAGGCGGTTCAACCTCTCCCAGCTCTGCTATCTACACTTACTCCTCAAGGTCTTCCTGGAATAATGTGACAATGGATAGGGACCCACCAACATCCTGGAGGCTTCAGCTGCTTAGAGAGGGTTGCCATGGAAGGCTTCTTCTCTGTGTATTGTGGTTGTTGCCCTTATGGGCTTTTTTCCTCTTCTCTGTGATTTATCCTCAAACGCTTTGCGTTTTCCTTTGCCATTGAGATGAAACTGAAATAAAACCACTAGGTTAAGAGTCATGTCAAGTCATGGCTCATGCTTTCAGCTCATGGTGAAAATAATCTGTTCTTTCCTACTTCAGCTGCATCAGTACCTCCCCAACCCCCCTACCCACAGTCCAGTCTGTTCCCTGATATTTATTTTGAGTCCCTGAGGTCCCTGGAACCTTTCCCTCTTTGCAGACCTAACTGGCTGTGATTGTCCTTAAACAGAAAGGGGAGACAGGCATAGATAACACCCCACAGCCATCCCATTTCTTGGGTTCTCCTTGGTTTTCATTTCTTCAAGTCTTGGTGGTCTCTGTTTCCATGTGTTTCCAGAAGCAGAGTGAGGGAGACCCCCAGTAGATATTCAGCTGTGAGCGCAGAGCTCGGCCGGGCCTGAACCTTTCTCTCCATAGAAATAGCCCCATTACCATATGAACTAGATGCTGGAGTGCAGCCCTGGAATGCCAGGTAGGTAGATGGAGGAAAACCCGGAATTTAAGGTCATCCTCAGCTACATAGTGAGTTCAAAGCCAGCCTGGGTTACGTAAGACCCTGCTTCTAGATACATATTCTCAAAGCATATATATAGAATATGTAAACTGAGGTCATTTTTTTCTGTGCCAAGAAGCTCTAGAGTGCATGATTATCTAGGGGAGGTGTGTTGGAATAACTTTGTTTCCTTCTTCCTTCTAGGGTTATCCAAATCTCTCGGGCTCATTGAAGGGTATGGTGGGCGGGGCAAAGGGGGCCTTCCTGCCACCCTTTCCCCTTCTGAAGAAGAAAAAGCCAAAGGACCTCATGAGAAGTATGGCTACAATTCCTACCTCAGTGAAAAGATCTCCTTGGATCGATCGATTCCAGATTATCGTCCTACTAAGTAAGTTACAGCTCAATACCACCCCCACCTCCCAACCCTGGCAAAGCTGGCTGGCTTTGACGAAATCTGTGATATTTTCTCATCTATTTGTAACCACAGAGGGAGCTTTTGTTTTGCTCTGTCTCGGTTAATAAAGGGCTTTTGTTGCTTAGGAAATATTAGGTAACTTTTTAAAAAGTTAAGGGTTGGTGCAGAGGCTCCATCGGTAGCCCTGGCCTCCCTCCCTAACACCACAGAAGTGACGAAGGCACACACTCCTAACTCCAGCGCTGGAGGCAGGGGGATCAGGAGCTCTGGGCTGAGGCAGGAGGGCAGCATGGGCTAAGTAGTTACTTTGAGCCCAACCCAGGCTACATGATACCATCTCAGAAAATAAAAAGTGAAACTGTTATACAAGTAATTTAAAAAAAGTATAGAAAAAGACGTAATACAAAATGTTTTAAATTTAAAATATCGCCATAGTATTCTTAACTAATCATGGCAATTGTTGATGTTTTAATATCTATTATCTTATCTATCTATCTATCTATCTATCTATCTATCTATCTATCTGTTGGTCTATCTATATATGTCAGCTATCTGCCTATCATCTATCTGTTGAACTTTATTTTATCTATTTATTGGTTTTGGAGATAATGCCTTATTGCATGTAGTTTAGGCTAACTCAAACTTACTATGTAGCCCAAGTTGGCCTCCAACTCATGATCAATCCTTCTGCCTCAGCCCCCCGATGTTGGAATTATAGTCATGAGCCACTATGCCCAACATAGTGTCCCAGTGTATACTATACCTAGCATAGTGTCCCAGTACATACTGTCATGTACCGACATATGACAACTTTAAAATGTTATCATTGAGTCTGTTTTCCATAGATTATGAGTAATTGATGGATCACTTTTATCTTTCTTTTGAGTAAGCATCATATCACAAGCATATGTGTAAATGTTTGCATTCCTGTACGGAAACATATGTGTATAGGGGGTGGTGAATAGATAAATGTGGGCATGTACATGTGGAAAATAGAGATAGATATCAACTATCTTCTTCTATCCCACCATAGTTTTTGAGGCAGGGTCTCTTACTGAACACAAAGCTCACTGACTCAGGTAGGCTAGCTGGCTGGCCAGTGAGTCACAAAGAATCCTCCTGGTTCTGCCTTCCCAGAGCTGGGATTCCAAGGGCATGCCAACATGCCTGGCACTTTTATGGGTGCTGAGGGTCAAATTCAGGTCTTCACGCTTTCGCAGCAAGCACTTCAAACCCCCTGAGCCATCTCTCCGACCCCACAAGCTTTTGCTGTGACTTGTTAGGATCATTATGCCTACGGTTGTACCTTCAGGCTGTTTTGGTTGATTGTTGTGTGTAACACTGATCAGTCTGTTCTCATTCATGTCTATGTTTTGATTTGGTGTTCATTTCAGGCTCCGAATCCACAGGGAATATGTTGGAGACTCTAGATATATATTGTAGCATTCTCTTTCAAAGAATTTTAATTCCTTTCTTGTTGTTATTGGGTCTTTTTATTATTCTTGAGAACTTTGTACACATATACAATGGAATACAACCGTATCTTCCCATCTCTGGCCCCACATTCCCCACACATCTCTCTCAACATGTCCCCAGTGTCATGTGTTTGGCTCATAAGCTTGTGAGTGTGGGGATGTCCACGGGGGCATAGGTAACCCACCAGTTCATATACCCAAAGGAGTGTGACTCTTCCACCCTTAGCAGCCACCAAATGCCAAAAGCTCCTCCACCGAGAGTGAGGCTTGGCACCCATTCGCCATCCAAACTGGGACATTGAAAGTTCCTATTTACTATGTAGGAACACACTCTGGTTTCTCAAATCTCCATTTTCTTTAGATTTTCAGTGTCTCCCTTTTATTCCCATTTAGAATGTGCCCTCGCTTGCAGTAGATTATTTCTCTTTTCAAATGGGTTTTGTGCAAATCAGTTAAGTATCCTGGTTACTGAGAAAAATAAATTCAAGATAAAGAAAATTATCTTAAATGGATTTAAAATTACAGCATTAGCTGAGAAACCCGTTAAATCTCTCTCTGCCTCTAATAAGTGCACATTCATTTGGAATCAGTAGGAAAAATATACATCACCCCTGTTGCATGCTATTTTGTCTTCCTGGACTTGCGTTCTCAAAAAAAAAAACATCTGGCAGTTTTCACGTCCTGATACTTTCTGATTAGCATTTCTTATTTCCATGTTGGCAAATAAACATGGCCCTGTTTTTTGCTCTCTTATGAGACTGGAAGGGCCCCCAACATGCAGTTTTGTAGAAATGGCTCAGCTGAACAGAAATCAACGAGCATCCATTATACACCCTGATTGGCTGCACCCTGAAGATGGACTCATACAAGGGACATAGTCCTAGTCTACTCATTTCCTGTCTGGGGAGGGAAACAGATAGGTGAGGAGGTCCTTCCAGTGCAAGGGGACCTATGCAATATGAGATCCTGTTGTGCAAATTTGTTCTGGGGAGATTAACAAATGTTTGTTCTCTCAATATAGGGAGACTTTTGTTGCGGTGACAAACTATCTAATAGGAAGAAACTTAAGGAGGAAAAGATTTGTTTTGGCTCATAATGTAAGGGTTCGTTGTGGTGGGAAGGCTTGGCAGCAGAAGCATGAGGCAGCTGGTCACATTGCATTTGCAATCAGGACAGGAGAGAGTGAGCGAGAGAGAGACAGGTACAGAGAGACAGAGAGAAGAATATTGGTGCTTAGCTCATATTCTTTTTACCCAGTCTGGAAACCCAGTTCATGGGATAGTGCCACCCACATTCAGGGTGTGTTTTTCCACTTCAATTAATTCTGTCTAGAAAGCCCTTCATAAATGTGTCCTGTGGATCAGAATCTCATCAAGATGGCAATTGAGATTAACTATCCCAGGCAGCAATATCAGACCATCAGAATGATTCCACCTCATTCTTGGTGCACAATGAGAATGCCTGTGGTTACTTACAGGAGCAGGGACAACCTCCAGTGGCTACACTACCCAAGAAAATGCCTCTCTTCCCCAGCAACCATTTATTGGCAATAGATCCTTGGGGAAGGGGGCAAGGCCCCGAGAGCCTCTATTTCCATGATAGAACTCTAATCCATCTATTAAACTCCAGTCTCTTGCAGAGTTCTCAGCTGCTAAGAATTCATTCCTGGAGAACAGTGGTCCATAGCAGCCATGGCAACTGTACCCACAGGGTGTAAAGGGAGGGTCTGAGCATCTTTTGCTCAGAAAAGCTTGAAGGACACATAGGATGAAGCATCTGGAGAGGAGGGGAGGCTAAGAATGGACCAGACCAGGAGAACAGCAAGCAAACTTTGGGTATGTTTCTCTTCAGTAGAAACTCTCAGCATCTCCCAGTGGTGTGGCATGATGGAGTGCGCCCACATTTACTTTTGGCTTCTTCTGAGGCTGCTAATATGATGACAAAGGGGCACAGAGCATGGAAAGGAAAAACTGAACAAGGTAATTGGTACTATCACCTAAAAAACACCTAAAGAACGTTGGAAGGTGGACAGAGAATGGATAAATGCTAATAGGTAGCCAGTTAGAGAAACTAAGACCTAACTTCTCATGTGAGTTGGGTGGATGTTTGTTTTAGTTTTAATTCTGTCACGTTATAAATACCCTTATGAAAAGCAACTTAAGGAGGAGTTTCTTTGGCTTATAATTCTAAGGCGCAATGAATCATTTCAGGGAAGGTGAAGGCATGGACTCAGCAGCTAGTCATGCCACATCTATAGTCAAGAAAGAAAAAAGTACATCCTACCTTGCTTGCTTGCTGATGCATCTCAATTACTTCTATATATTCAGGGCCCAACCCACAAAACACTGCTGTGCACATTCAGGGTGGGTCTTTCCTCTCTCTTCAGTTAACAATCAAGACAACCCCCCCACAGACATGCCTACAGGCCTATCTGATCTAAGCAGTCCCTCAGTTGAAATTTTCCTCCCAAGGTGATTCTACATTGGCAAGTTGATAGTTAAAGCTAGCCAGATTATTAGAACAGGAGAATACAACTTGATCAAAACCCCAGGGACCCACTGTTGCATTAGCTTTCCAGGGGAGAGAGACAAGAACAGATGTCTGCTCATTCCAGACAGGACTATGACACCAGATCAAAGTAATGGGTTCACTGAAGTTTGGCTTGGCAAACTGATGAGTTTATTTGCCTTAGTGACACAGCACAGGTGCCAGGCTACTTCTAGGGACATAAGTGACCCAAGAATAGCGTGCCACTGAAAATCCACTCCATAACGGATGCTACCTGATGGAGACCTGCCTTTGGTTAATCTTCCACTTCTTTGATAGTCTAGCATCTCCCAAGATTCCTTGTAGCTGGTGGTGAGTAATGACCTGGGATCCCAGGTGACAGTCCCAAGAACCTCCGGTCCCTCCTTCTGTTAGGAAGTGTTAACTCCATTACTATTACATCAGGCCTAGCTATCTATCATCTATCATTCTGCTATTTTGCTCAAGCAGTTGTCCTAACTACCAGGCCAAGTATTATACATTTTCTCAGATGAAGTAAGGATGGTCATATAATGCCCAAGTGAAAAGCCATATACTGCTACCCAGGACATGGACAGGACAGGACAGGACAGGACAGGGTTTTGTTTTGTTTTTTCCTTATGGCTGGATGAGAGTAGGAATGGAAAGATTGTAGTCATATCTCTATTTTCTGTTGTTCTAGTTTCTTTTCTGTTGCATGAACCATTTATAACAAAAGCAACTGGGAAAGAAAGAGTTCATTCCATCTTACAGTTTCAGGGCATAATTCATCATCCACGGAGGCCAGAGTAGAAACACAGGGGAAGAGATCAAAACAGAAATGCTCCAAACAGAAACCGTGGAGGAATGTTGCATGCTGGTTACTGGCAGGCATATACTTAGCTAGCTTTATAAAGCTGAGGACCACCTGCCTAGGAATGGGGCTGTCCACAGTGGGCTGGGCACTCCTACCCACACAAGCATGCCTCCACAGGCCAGTCTGATCTGGGTGGTCTTTCCTTTGAGACTTTCCTCACACGTGGCTCCAGGATGTGTCGAGGTGACAGAGCTATCCAGGACACCTGCCTTCAGAGCTACATAGCCAGAGCCTGTTCCTGTCCTTTACCCTCTGAATTCTAGTTTATAGAAGTGGCTATGTCAGAATATACTTAACGGGGAGACTTTCCAGCTCTTTGACCTCTCTAGGCTCCCATACTGCTATGTGCAAAAGTTTAAAGAATCTGTTTGCCAGAAACCAACCCAGCTTTAAAAAGAGGCCAAATGAGGAGGAGTGGGGGGTGAGGGGGAAGGTGAGGGCTGGGAATTTGGGGCCTCCAGATGGTTGTTGCTATGGAATGCCTGTTAAACTCCATCTTTGCATAATGTTGCCTTACTCTGTGTTTGTCTATGTTGCATGGACATGTGCCTCTGTGGAGGATGCCAGCCAGCTTCAAGTCTGGCTCAGCAGGAGTTCTCCACATGTTGCTGTGAGGCAGGGTCTCTTATTGGAACTGTGGCTCACCTATTAGGCTGAGCTGACTGACAAGCAAGCCCTAGGGATTCTCCTGTCTTCACTTCCCCAGGACTGGAATTCCAGGTGTGATCACCATACCTGGATTTCTATGTGGGTCCTCCAGTTTGTAAGAAAAGCACTTTCCTGGCTAAATTGTCTCCCCAGTCCTGTCACACTTACTCTGAGACTAGAGAGCAAGGAGCCACAGACATCATAGCAAAGAGTCTACGAGCAACAAATAAACAGACAAATAACAACAGTGACAAAAAACAAAAAACAAACAAACAGCCCCCTCCCAAACCTTAACAATAACAAATGGCATTTGGAGAAAGCAGAGACTCTAGGCCTTAAAACCGTAATTGACTTCCAGGGAGCACCAGATGCTTTGTTTACAAAATGAGAACATTTCTGTTACAGAAATAACCATAATCAAAATAAATCCTATAAGTTTAAAATTGAGAAAAAGCAGGCAAGTCTTTGAAAGATTGAGAAATAGCATTGAGGAAATTGTTTGGATAAATAGGGATAAAAGGAGTTGGCAAGATTGGAGAGGGGAAAAAAACCGGATCTGTCCATCTTCATTACTCTTCATCCAAGGTTTAGCAAACATGGTAGAAGAGGGGCTGTAAGGAATCTAAGAGCTAGAGAATGGACAAGCAGTGTAAAATGCTGTCACGTGGACAGGTGTTGGCTGTCGCACATATGTACCTGAATTCACTGCAGCTGTGATTACGGCGCATGGTCAAGCCAACAGGAAGTCTGCATACCACTAGGCATCAGTCTTTAAACTCTGAGTTAGAAAGAAAGGGAGTGAGGTTGGGTGGGGGTGGGGGACATGGGCACGCTTCCGGGTGTTCTCATTTTATGATAGCATTTATTTTAAGTGTGTGTGTGTGTGTGTGTGTGTGTGTGTGTGTGTGTGTGTGTGTGTAAGTCAGAGGAGAGCTTATGGGAGTTGTTTCTTTCCTACTGTGTGGGCTGCAGGAATCCAACTCAATTGCCTTTACCCTCTTTACACAAACTCAGACTCAACCAAAAGCAACTTGGGTGAGGATAAGTGTTTATTCAAGTTACAAGCCAGGTCATCATCCATCATAGACAGAAGCCAGGACAGGAATTAAGGCAGGCTTGCTTGTTATTCTGTACAGATTTGCCTCTTATCAAGACACTTCCATCACAGCCAAATGTTACAGAAGAAACCATGGAGGGATACTGCTTACTGGCTTGCTCACATGGCTTGCTCAAGCCTATTCTCTTATAGTACACAAGGCTAGACCAGGGTGACACCACCCACAATGAGCAGAGTCTTCCCACACTGATCATCAATCAAGAACATGCATAACAGACTGAGCTACAGGCATGTTAACATGCAGGGGCATGTTCTCAGTTAGGATTTCCTCTTTCACAGTATCTGTAGCATGTGTCAAATTGACATGTCTAGCTAGCACACCAAACAAACTAAGTAAAAGCAGGGCTGGGGAGATGGCTCAGTTCGTAAGCACAAAGATCCCCAGCACACACACCCCAAAGTGACCCTACGGTTAAGGGAGTGGGGACAGATAGACTTCTGGATTTCACTGCCTAACCATTTGAGACATTTGCTGGGTTCTCGATCCAGTGAGAGACCTTGTCTTAAAAAAACAAAACAAGGTGGAGAATCGTGGAAGAAGACACTCAGCACAGATCTCTGGCCTCTATATGCACATGCACACTTTCTTACACACACACACACACACACACACACACTCTCTCTCTCTCTCTCTCTCTCACACTCATGCATTCACACAATTAAAAAAATAAAGCTATACCACTCCTAGGCATATATCCAAAAGATTCTCAAGTACACAATAAGGACATTTGCTCAACCATGTTTGTAGCAGCCTTATTTGTAATAGCCAGAAGCTAGAAACAGCCCAGATACACCTCAGTGGAGGAATGGATGCACAAATTGTGGTATATCTGCACAATGGAATATAACTCAGCAATAAAAAACAAGGAAATCATGAAATTTGCAGGTAAATGGTGGGATCTGGAAAAGATCATCCTGAGTGAGCTATCCCAGAAGCAGAAAGATGCACACGGTATATACTCACTCATAGAGATATATAATATAGAATAAACCTACTAAAATCTGTACACCTAAAGAAGCTAATCAAGAGGGAGGACTCTTGCTAAAATGCTCAATTCCTATCCAGAAAGGCAAAGAGGCTGGACATCAGAAGAAGGAGAAAAGAGGGAACAAGTCAGGAGCCTGACACAGAGGACCTCTGAAAAGCTCTGCCCTGCAGACTATCAATGTAGATGCTGAGACTTATGGGCAACCTTGGGGCAGAGTGCAGGGAATCTTAGGAAGGAAGTAGGAAACAGTAAGATCTGGAGAGGACAGGAACTCCATAAGGAGAACAACAGAACCAAAAATCTGAGCACAAGGGTCTTTCCTGAGACTGATATTCCAACCAAGGACTATGCATGGAGATAAGCTAAGACCCCTGCACAGATGTAGCCCATGGCAGTTCAGTATCCAAGTGGGTTCCATTGTAATAGGAACAGGGACTGTCTCTGACATGAACTGATTGGCCTGCTCTTTAATGACCTCCCCCTGAGGGGGAAACAGCATTACCAGGCCACAGAAGAAGACAATGCAGCCACTCCTGATGAGACCTAATAGACTAGGATCAGAAGGAAGGAAAAGAAATCCTCCCCTATCAGTGGACTTGGGGAGGGGCATGCATGCAGAGGGTGGAGGAAGGGAGGGATTGGGACAGGAAGAGGGAGAGAACCACAGGAGGGATAAGAGAAAAAAAAGAAGAAGAAGAAGAAGAAAAAAAAGAAGCAATACCAAACTAACAAAAATAAGGAATAGCACCTCAGGCATTGTTGTTCAGAAACATAGAAGTGGGTATGAGCTAGTTTATGCTCAGTTTTAATAATAAAAGTTCAATTAAGGCAAAATACAAGCCTACAAAATTTAAGTGAAACTAAAATAGAATTGCAATGTGTATGCAGTATAAACATAAAATGTGTGCTGGCGAGATGGCTCAGGGGGAAAAGGCACTTCTGCCAAGCCCTGTGACCTGAGTTTGATTCCTGCAACCTACATAGCAGAAGGAGAGAACCAACTCCTGCAACCTGTCCTCTGACTCTCTCTCTCTCACACCTGAAATAAAAATTTTAAATGTATATTATATGCAAGAAAATTAGAAAAATTACTGGTTGGACAATGCTATTCTGTGCTCTCTATTATCTATTTTTGAAAACTCTCTGTGGAATAAACCTGAAAGTAGAGTTTGGGGTAATCTGGAGAATCACCCACAGGCCATACGAGATAAACGAAGCCATGCTTTGCAAGTTTAGAGTGCCGCATGAAAAGTAACCAAATTACCCCGTGTTGTCTGAAAAATTAGTGTTCCTTCCCCCCTCCCCCGTCAACCTGTCAAAGAGTAGCAAGTGTCTTATCCCTAGAATAGGCTTCTCTGAAAATGAGCCCTGGGGTCCTGAGAAAGAGCTGCCTGGGGCTAGAACATTTTCTCTCCTCTAAGAAAGTGATCTCCCAGGAGGTGGCATCCTGCTTTAAGTCGCCTAAAAGCTCTCACAAGGATTGTGTTTTGGGATGGGATTAAAGTAGATGGATTTCATTATAATTTTAAACAGAACTCTAGTTGCTTTCATTCTAACCACCACGCTCTAGAAATTTGTTTTTCTAATAAATATGAATGAAATCTTAAGTAGTTGTAAAATTAACCCCTTGCTTGTCAAATCTCATTTTGAAACATGTTTTAAATTTAGATTAATTTATTTATTCACTTTATAGCCCAATCGTAACTCCTCCCTCCTCTCCTCCTGGTCCCACCTCTCTTCCTCTTCTCCCTTCCTCCCTCCTTTATTCCTTAGAAAAGGGGAGATTCCCCCTACTCAGCTACCCCAGCTTATCAAGTCATGACTGACCTGACTGACCTGACTGACCTTATGTATCCTCTTCCCCTGTGTCCTGGCAAGGCAGTCCCATCAGGAAGGAATGGTCAAAAAGCAAGCAACAGAGTCCATGTCAGAGACAGCCCCTGATCCCCTTACTAGGGAACCCACATGAAGCCTAAGCTGATCATCAGCTACATTTGTGTAGGGGGCCCAGGTCTACTCTGTGCATGGTCCTTGGTTGATACTTCAGTCTCAGCAAGCCCCTCTGGGCCCAGGTAAGTTGCCTTTGTTGGTCTTCTTGTTGTGCTCCAGTCACCTCCAGCTTCTTCTATACTCCCCCCACATTTTCACAACTGAAATATTATTTTGCTGCTTTATTTTAATTCTGTGGATCCCTTTCTTCTTCTGGACAGGTTTTTAAAATTTGTCTGAATCCGAAACTGTCAATCTTTCCATATTTTCATTTCCTGAGTGATTTAAAGCCTAGGAAGATAGCATCCCTCCCAATACTTATAAATATTCCATTCTGGTTTTGTCTTCTCTGATTGTCTTACACCTTGCTCCTCCATCCACAGAGAGTTTATTGAAAAATGTGGCACAGGTTTGGGGGCTTTTTTCCCAAATGTATGTATATCTTTATTATTATTATTATTTTACAAAATGACCTTTTCAGAATAATTTTGTAAGCAACCCCAATTCTTTCCTTGGAAGGAAGAGAATGCATTACATTTGATGTTTCTTACACAAGTGGTTTATTTTCCAGGTTGTGTGTGTACTCCTTTGGTCCATATCTTTTATTTTCCTTTTCCATTTTTTTGTTTTGAAATAAATTATTGAAAAATGGTTGCATGACTGAAGTTCCCTGTGTGTGTCAGAGAGGAACAAGCCGTAGCTAGGTCTCTGGGACATCAAAGATGTTGAGAAGGCCTGTGGACTATTTAAAGTCCTGAAAGGCCAGGTCCTGAAAGAGAAAGAAAATGGAGTGAGCAGTCCTGAGAGCAGGAGGGCCCTGCAGAAGTGACCTTGGTAATTTTTCCTGTTGTATCTTATTTATTTACTTCTGCATTCAGCACAATAAATGTGTGCATATATGAAGTGGGGGTGATAAATAAATGCATGTATATGTGGTGATCAGATAAGGGTAGCTGGAATCTCAGACTCAGTAAGTGTTGATGGTGTCTTGATGAGATACCCAGACTCTTTTCTGGCTCTTGATGAGAAATGTATTGAATCACTGCTGCCTCCCATTGTTGCTGCAGAGTACCAGCAATCCTGTCTGGTGTGGTGCTGGGAATGGAACCCAGGGCCTCACACAAGCAGGCCAGTGCTCTACCAAGGAGCTGCATGCCCAGCACTTCTGGTAACATTCTTTAATGTGTGTGTGTGTGTGTGTGTGTGTGTGTGTGTGTGTGTGTGTGGTGGTGGTGGTGGTTAGAGAAGAACCTCACGTCTTGATCCTCAACCTCCACTTTGCTTGAAGTAGAGTCTCCTACCCTTGTTCTCACTCGCTGGCCTTGCAGCTTTGGGGGATCTGCAGCTTTTTCTCCCATCTTGACTTAGGCGCACTGGGATTTTAGACAGGTGCTGTGATCTACTACTCAGCTACACTCCTAGCCCCACCCTGGGGTTCTGGGCAGGTCTGTGCTCATCACTGAACCATACTCTAAAGCCAGTTTTATCTGGGGATTTTGATTCAGATCCTCATACTTATGCAGCACCATGCTAAGCCATCTCTCTAGCCCACTTGGCTGAAGTTGTCTTTCTGTTATCATTCATTCACTTATTGTGTGTGTATGTGCATTTGTACCATGGCACATATGTGGAAGTCAGAATGTAATGTGTGGGTATTGGTAAAATAGGGATGCAGAGGGAAAGAAAGAAAGAAAGAAAGAAAGAAAGAAAGAAAGAAAGAAAGAAAGAATAAGGAAGGCATCCACAGAATCAGCAAAATGCAGCAGCTAACTGGATTTGGATGACAAGGTCCATGAAACAGTCTCTATGTTGAAAGTTGAACTTGTACTTGTACTGGGGAGGAATCTCCGGTTTCCTATATGAAACGCACATACTGTAACCCTGAGGCATTCTCTAGCATAATGGTTGAAGCTTGGGATGAGCAGTAGAAGTGGTTTTACTAATTGGGAGTAAGAACCCTCCCATGCTTCATATTTTGTGAAGAAGGTGGTGCCTCTGCTTGCCCATAGTTTCTCATGGTTGCTGTTTCCTTGAGATGACCACGTGCTATGCATCTGTCCAGCTTCGTTCACTATTTGCCAATGTGTATGAGTGAGGTTGATGACTCCAGAATCCAACCAAAGCTTTATAACTCTTAACTTCCATCCCTTGTCCTGATGTACCATTCATGTGGTGGTGTATTCATTATCTGGGTGTTCAGTTATCGCATAATCTGGGGGAGGGACCACCTTGGTACGGGGAAATCTGTCTGCTTATTGAAGCAGTTGCTGAGACTCCTGTGCACACTTTAATACCATGCCTGCCTGCCTGCCTGTTCAGACAGTGTGTGTGTGTGTGTGTGTGTTATTGATGAGCAGTTCCTGCTGCTGTTATCTTCAGTTTCTCCTTTGGCCTCTGTTTAATAAATCCACATGTCAGGGTTCTTTGGAATTCATTTTGTGTCCCTGAGAAAGGGTCCTCGTCCCTTTTATTTCCCCCCTGCAGATTCTAGCCAATTGTACCCCAGCAATGCCTGCTCTGTGCATGGGTGTGCGAGGTGTCTGTGGGATGTCACTGTGTTGAGCTGGGTAGGCACATGCATGTGGGGGGGTGGTGTCTGGAGATCAAGAATAAGGTCTAGATTGAGCATGGAGGATGAAGTCGTGCAAGCACTGGCAATGTGGACTAGCTGCTTGTCCTGTCACGGTGACAAAATACCTTATAAAAGCAATTCAAGGAAGAAAGGTTTATTCTGGCTCCCAGTCTGAGGGCACAGTAGGTCATGATGGGGACAGCTCAGCCACAGGAAAAAAGCAGAGAGACGAATGATGGTCCTCAGATCACTTTTTCCTTTTTATTTATTCATCTTGGGACCTCAACTCATGGAATGGTGTCACATACATAAAGAGTGGGTATTCCTACTTCAGATAACCTGGTCTAGACACCTCCCTTATAGACATCTCCAAAGATTTGTTTCTGTAGTGATTCCAGATCTCGTTAAGCTGACAACCTGTGTTGACCAGGTATTTTCAGGAATATCTTTGGGTGTATGTGGGCTGTTGTGATGCTATAATTCAATGGCATGAGCCTTTTCAGATTTTCCTCCCATGACATACATGATTTTTGACCTCTTGACTAAGCCCTTTTTAACAGAATCATATCTCTGATGATTGGTATACCTTGATTAGTTTCCTTTTGCCTCTCTCTCCCCCTCCTTTTCACTGGCAGTGCTGGGGAATCATACGTAGATGCTCTTCCACTGATCCACACCCTAGCCCCTCACTGGGGCATTCTAGGTAAATTCTCTGCCACTGAGCTACATTTCCAGTTCCTATCCAGAGAATTCTTCGAAAGTACTCTACCACTGATCCACGCCCCTCACCCCTGGTGTTCACATGGATTTTAAATGACATATAAAAAGTGAAGCATCCTAGGTACTACTTTCTCTTTCACAGACACCCACCCAGAGGGAAGCTGTCCAATAAATACTTGCTGGTTGAAATAATAAATAGGTCCAGGCTGAGGAGCCTGTCTGATTCACTGAGCACAATAATTATTCCCTTTTATTGACTGCCTTTTATGTTTTTGTCACTGTGCTGCATGTTTTATTGATCTCATTTTAATTTAACTACTCTCTGAAGTAGCTGTTACCACCTCTGTTTTATAAATGAGGCAAGGGGGGCCTGGAGAGGTTCAGAAGCCTGACGTAGGTCACCCAGGTATTGTGGAGCCCACGTTTGTTGTGTGAGATGTTCAAGGCTTGCAGATGCCGCCTTCCCCATCACAAAGCATTTCTAGAAACAATCATGCCTAACCCCACCTCCCACAGCTGCAGAATGGAACCTTCTAGTCACTCTGGTATTGATAACCTTCCACGCCTTCAGAATGGAGCCTTCTACTCAACTGGCGTTGCCAGGCGGGAAAGGAATTCTAAATGCTAGAGAAAAGGAGAATTCCTTTTCAGAATCTCTCTTTCCTTTCTCTCCTCTCTCTGTCTCTCTCTTTCTCTCTCTATTGCTTTCTCTGTCTCCCTTTCTTCGTGTGTCTGTTTCTTTCTCTCTGTTTCTCTCTACCCTCCCCTCCTTTCCACCTTCCTTCCCTCCATCTTTTCGTGTGTGTGTGTGTGTGTGTGTGTTTTCTACTACTTTAATTTTCTTCTGCTGATCCCTTTTAAGTCATCGGACTCAATATCCTAATACTAAAGAGGCTGAGTATGGAATCTGATGAGTTATTCACTATGATCTCCTTATACATAGTATGATAGAGTGAACATGACACTTTTTTATTTAGCTCAGGGGAAAAAATACAATAATATTAGGCTTAGGAAATGTTTTACAATAAAGTTTATTTAGCCAAGATGTCTATGATGGTTAACCTTCATTTCAACTGGATTTAGAATAGTCAAGGAAACATATCTTTGGGTGTGTCTGGAAAGATGATTCCAGAAAGGTTTAGCTGGGAAGGAAAGGTCCATCCTAAAATGAGTGGTGCTGCTGCATGAGCTGGAATCCTGAATAAATGTAAAAGGGGAAATGATCTGAGCATTAGCTTTCATCTCTCTGGGGTCAATGAGTTTCAACCTTATGTGCCTCACATGTAGCCATTACTTAGGAAGTAGGATTCTCAGTATTTTTATTAGCTGACTTCAAGCTGATGCTGGGACTGACCGTGGCAGTTATCCTTGTGTCTAAAGACCTTTAGTACTTAATTGTACATTGCAGGCTGTTGTGTAGCAGTTTCTTCTGAACTAATATATTATGTCCTGGAGGAAGGCTCATTAAGACTCAGTAAGTCAACAACTTACAAGTCTCAGGAAGTTTCTGAAACTCATACTGTTGGCAAGCTTTCTGCCAAAGGATTTGTAACTCATGAAGACGGCTGTAAGGAAGAGACACTCTCCCCCGCCAACCTGCTTTCAAGGAGCTCCATGGATGCAGCTTTTGTGAGTCATTACACATTCTGGGGTGGGATTTTCAGTGGCAAAGATATCTTTAAATTATGTGTGCTTTTGTAAATAATTCCTCATACATGATCCCATAAATAACTCCATTAAACTCATTGGCTCATCAAGTTGGACTTTGGTAGAAGTATTATTTTGGTCTGTCTCTGGTACCCTCTCTAGTACCAGCAGGTGTTTGTTTAGGTCTGCTCAGGAACAGTCACTCAGAGAGATTTGTTACCATGAGCAGTGTTTCACTCAGCCCAGCACATACTCAGGGACCCTCCTGCTTTCCAACAATGGAGCCCATGACTGCTAAGTTTTGGAGGGAATTCTTAGCGTGGCTCTTCTCACTGCGGCAGTGTGCTCCATGGGGAAAGAGACGCCCTCGTTCAAAACTAACGTTCCTGTGTTTACCTCTCTGTACGTGCCTAAAATAGTCATGATGTCTTCAGCAGAGGATTAGGTAAAGTGTCTCCTACAAACATGTACGTCCTAGTTTCCTTTTTGTTGTTATGATAAACACCGTGATCAAAAGCAGCTCAGGCAAGAAAGGAATTTCCTTGGCTTATACTTTCAGGACAAAGACCGTCATGGAAGTAAGTCCTGACAGGAACTCAAAGGAGGAATTTGAAGGGCAGAAACCATAGAAAAGCACAGCTTGCTGGCTCTCTGACAGGCTTAGTGAGCTTTTAAAATGTGGCCCAGGACCACCTGCCTAGGGAATGATGCTGTCCACAGTAGGCTGGATCCTCCTGCAATAGCCACTACTCAAGACAACCCCCAAAACATGGCCACAGGCCAATCTGATCTAGGAAGTTCCTCAATCTAGACATTCCTTTCAGATAACTGTAGGCTGTATCAAGATGGCAATTAAAGCTAACTAGGTCAATACTGTTCTCTACCCAGAGAATAATCAATAGATCTCAATCTCTTCAGTCATGAAGGACATTTTATGTATAAAGACCTTCATCATTTGTGGTCTGCACATAGAGTGAAGATTCCTCAAAGTGACAGTGAGAAAACCATGGAACATTGTGCAAAAGACGAGATCTGCATAGGTGTGAAACTGGACAATAACTCAGGCTTCTGGAAGAACAGGAGAGACTAAGCTCATGTATTCATGGGACTTTCATGTGTGTACTGCAGAGGGAAGCAGGCACCTCACATTGCAGATGGTATGTTCTTTTAGTTAATTAAAAAAATCTGATCAGCTAACAGGGCTTTGAAGATGAATACAGGGAAAAAGAATAGATGGGGCATATGGTGAGAACATATTTGTTCTTGTGAAATCAGGAGAAAATGTTTAATGTCATCCTAACCTGATTTGCATAAAATACTCTTATGCAGCAAATAAGATGAAAGCAATAGGATGTGACTGAACCTGTGCTTCTCTGAGTGTCACCTCATTACCACGAGTATAAGTAATTCAATTGGATAAATAAATTCAGAATTGTGTCAAGGAGATGTACTAAAGTTATCATGCCTTGGGGATTCCTGCAGTGGTAGATGTTGCGATGATAACAGAGTGTGATATGTTTCCAAGGATAATACTTTGGCTGTACACTTGACCCCTGGTTTAAAAAATAGCCTGCCCTAGCTTCATTTTTGTTGTTGTGATAAAATACTCTAATTAGGGAAGAAACGGTTTCTTTCAGCTCACAATTACAGTTATTGTGGGAAACTTGAGTTAAACATCACATCCCCAGTCAAAAGTAGGGAAAGAATGAGCACATGCATCCTTGTTTACATCCTCTCAGCTGGCTTTCTCTCTCCTATAGTATATCAGGACCTCTTGCCTAGGGAATGATGCCACCCACAATGGGCAGAACTCCTTACATCAATTAGCAATCCAGACAATCCCCCACAGACATGCCATTATCTAAACCATGCCAACCTGGTTTAGATAATGCCTCACTAATACCCTTTTCTATGGTGATTCTAGATTGTGTCCAGTGCCAGGTAAGACTAACTGATGCAGAGCTGTCTGTAGCTCTCAAGTGTTTCACAAACACATATGACTTTATTGTTTGCTGGCTTGTTTGTTTGTGCTTTGTTTTGTTTTTGTTTTTGTTGCACAGTCTTATTCATACCATGACCCTGAAGAAATTTAAATCAGCCCTGGTTGATTTGTGGTGAATGTAGCCCCACTGAGCACACTGAACAGCTGGGGATTGAACTTGGGTCATCAGTCTTGGTGCCGAATGCCTTCACCAGCTGAGCTTTCTCCCTAGTCCCCTCAATTGCCTTTGTAGATTTGGGTCTTTGTGGTGGTTGGAATGAAAATAGTCCCCATAGACTCAAAAGAAGTGGCTTCTTGGAGGTGTGGCCTTGTTGGTGAAAGTGTGTCAGAGGGGGTAGGCTTTGATGTTTCAGAAGCTTATACCAGGCCCAGTGTCACTCTCTCTTCCTACTGTCTGTGGCTCCAGGTGTAGCACTCTCTCAGCTCCTCTTCAGCACCACGTCTGCCTGTGTACTGCCATGCTTCCTGCCATGATGATAATGGACTAAACCTCTGAACTGTAAGCCAGCCCCAATTAAATGTTTTCCTTTAAAGAGTTGCCATGGTCATGGTGTCTATTCACAGCAATAAAACCCTAACTAAAACAGACATTTACATGATTCAAAGATACTCTTTTGACCACAGCCCCTAGTATGATTCCTTTAGTAGGTGTATTTGTGCGTTTGTGGAGGAAGGGGAATCCTGTCACCTGGCTTTGGGGTCTGTCTTACTAGTTAGGATTCTAAGGGTCTCTCTTATTTCTTTTTCTTTGTTTTTTAATCTTTTTTATTTTATTTTTTAAATATTAGTTACAGTTTATTAACTTTGTATCCCAGCTGTAGCCCGCTCCCTCATTCCCTCCCAATCCCTCCCTCCCTCATCTCCTCCCTGCCCCTTTCCAAGTCCACAGATAGGGGATGTCTCCTCCCCTTCCATCTGACCCTAGCGTATTAGGTTTCTTCAGGACTGGCTGCAATGTCCACCTCTGTGGCCTAGCAAGGCTGCTCCTCCCTTGGGGTGGGGATGGGGAGTCAAAGAGCCAGCCATTGAGTTCATGTCAGAAATAGTCCCTGTTCCCCTTACTAGGGTATCCACTTGGATACTGAGCTACCATGGGCTACATCCGAGCAAGGGTTCTAGGTTATATCCATACATGGTCCTTGGTTGGAGATATAGTCTCATAAAAGACCCCTGTGCCCATATATATTATAATGGTCCTTGTGGAGCTCCTGTTCTCTCCAGTCATACTAACTCCCCCTTCTTTCATATGGTTCCCTGCACTCTGCCGAAGGTTTGGTGATGAGTCTCAGCATCTGCTTTGATACACTGTTAGGTAGAGTCTTTCAGAGGACCTCTGAGGTAGGCTCCTGTCCTGTTACTTGATTTCTTCTACTTCCAATGTCCATTCCATTTGTCTTTCTAAGTGAGGATTGATCATCTTACCCTGGGTCCCCTTTCTTGTTTATCTTCTTTAGGTGTACTGATTTTAGTATGTTTATCCTATCTTATAGGTCTAGTACCCACTTATAAGTGAGTATATACCGTGTGTGTCTTTCTGCTTCTGGGATTCCTCACTCAGGATGATCTTGCCTAGATCCCACCATTTGTCTGCAAATTTCATGATCTCCTTGTTTTTAATTGCTGAGTAGTATTCCACTGTGTAGAAGTACCACAATTTCAGTATCTATTCCTCCATTGATGGACATCCGGGTTGTTTCCAGGTTCTGAATAAAGCTGCTACAAACAAATGTCCTTGAGCATCTTTTGGATATATGCCTAGGAGTGATATAGCTGGATCTTGAGGAAGCACTATTCCTAGTTGTCTGAGAAGGTGCCAGACTGATTTCCAAAGTGGTTGTACAAGTTTACATTCTCACCAGCAATGGAGGAGGGTCCCCCTTTCTCCACAACCTCTCCAGCTGCCTTTTCTGTCATCTTGTCTTCTCTGTCAATGCAGTATTTGTAATTGTACTCATTCAGAGGCCATTGATACTGCAGGTAGTTGATATACCAGAGAACAAACAACAACTTCTTAACAACTTCTTCTTCTTCTTCTTCTTCTTCTTCTTCTTCTTCTTCTTCTTCTTCATCGTCACACCTGAGCTGGATTTTCTACTGATTTTTTTTAATCCATCCTGGCTTCTTGCCAGCTTCCTTCTTTGTTCCATACAGGGTTTTCTTAGCTGCTCTTTCTCTGTGAAAGCTGACAAAGAGGGGGTGGGGGAATGAAGAGTCACTGGTAGCTCATGATCATTTTTCTATTTAAATGCGAGGTTTGAGGGAGTCTCTGTTTTATCACAGTGCCATAGTTTTATTTGCTTTGGGGGGAGCTGTTTTGTTTTTGCTTTTATAGCTGTAGAATGTGTTTGAATTTGTGGACCATCAATTTTCCATTATTGCTTAAAAATATTTTTTTGTTCCACATACATGTGTTAGTGGGGTGGGGGGAGTTGGCAGACACATGCCATTACAAACTTGTGGGAGTCAAGGGACAGTGTTTGGGAGTCTGTTCTTTTCCTATCACTCAGGTCTCCAGGCTTGGCAGCCATTGCACTCCGCACTTAGCCAGCCCACCTGCCCTCACAGTTTCTTTAATGGGAATATTTCAAGGACTTCTAAAGTCCTGTGCACATTAAGTGTGAATCATTGGTTATATTGTTTACTGTCGTAGCCAGTGTTTTATTGCTGTGAAGAGACATCATGCCCAAGGCAACTCTTATAAAGAAAAGCATTTAATTGGGGGTTGCTTAGAGCTTCAGGTTTAGTCCATTAGAAGCATGGCAGGAAGCATGGCAGCACAGGCAGAATGGTGCTGGAGAGAAGCTGAGAGTTCTTCATCTTGATCCTCAGGCAGCATGAAAAGAGTAGAGGCACTTGGCCTGGCAGGCTACTAAAATCCCAAAGCCCACTCCCAGTGACACACTTCCTCTAAATAGGCCACACCTCCTAATCTCTCTCAAGTAGACACTCCACCACTCCCTAAAGACCAAGCATTCAAGTACTTGAGCCTGTGGCGGGTATTCCCGTTTAAACCAACACACTTCCTTTCTCACTGCTTAGACTAAGAAGCCCCTTGTGATGGCGAACACTATTGCCAACTTAACAGTGTCTCGAGTCTTCTTAGAGATGATCTGAGCATGACTGTGAGGAACTTTCCAGGTTATGTTAACTGAGGAGGAGAGGCCCACCCTACATGTGGGCTGTACCATCTCATGGGCTGGGGTCCTGCACGGAATAAAAAGGAGGGAGTGAGCTGAGCACCGGCATCATCTCTCTGCTTCCTGACTGGGTGCCACGTGACCAGCCGCCTCATGCTCCTGACGCCCTGCCTTCTGCATATACTCTGGGATTGGGATCCTTCCTTAATTACTTTTCCTTGATTTCTTTTGTCAGGTATTTTTATAAGAAAAGGAGATAATCTGCTATTCCAGGGAGGAGAGGTTTGTTTTGGCTCAGAGTCTGGAAGAGTGCACAGTCCTTCATGGTGGGGAGGGGAGGTGGAGTCATGGCTGCCAAGGTGTGTGGCTAGACTCCTCTATCTCCATTCAGTAAGCAGCAGAAGACAGACAGGCCATAGGCCCTGTCTATAAACTCAGAGCACCCTTGCTCTCTTTCCCTCTTTTTCCTTTTTCTTAAAAGAGTTCTGAGGCAGAGTTTCTTGTAGTCCAGGCTAGCCTCAAACTCTCTACATGGCCAAGGGTGAATTGAGCTCTTGATCCTCTTGCCTTTACCCCACCAAATGTTGAGGTCACAGGCAGGTGCCACCACACCCACTGGACCGATTCAGTTTTAAACACTGGGGATGGCAGGAAATCTTTACACAACAGCTGTGCTATCGGATTATTCTCAGTAGGTTAATGCCGGCACCATGCGGCTTTCGCTGTATTCAGCCACATTGTATGATATTGCTGATACTTGTCCAGAAAGGACAATTTCATTCAATACAATCTACTGTTTCCATCCTTTGAAATGTGGCCCTGTGTACCGTTGAGCTAGTGGCCTTCATTAATGAGAGCAGTCAGGTAACCACATGCTTTCTCTTCATTATGGGTGAATTATTTAGCCTTAGCTTGTCAGGTTTGTTTGTTTTTTTTTTTTTTTAAGTTTTTACATCCTGAGGCCAAGTGAATTATTCACACCTAACTGAAAGATCAGTTGTGGTTTTATCAGTGTTCAAGTAGTCCTCGACCTCTGGGGTCACATTTCAGTGAGCTACCATAAGTTGAATATATCATAAGTCGAAAATGCACTTAAAATCAAAATGTAGGGCTGGGAGATGACTTGGCACTAACAGTGCTTGCTTGCTATGCAGGCGTGAGAGCCAGAGTTCAAATTCCTAGAACCCTCATAAATGCAAGGAGAGTGCCTGAGCTGCTTGTAATTCTAGTCTCTGAACGGAGGACAGGGGATCCTCAGATCAGGCTGCCTAGCAGGACTAGCCATATTGGTGGGCTCGGGGTTTGATTGACAGACCCCATCTCAATGAATAAGGTGGGAGAAAGCAGTGAAGGCTGAGCCCCCACATACATGTACATGAGTATCGCATACACACAAAAATATGTACACACATATGCATCACACACATGAACACATGTACACACACGTACATACACACAAATAAATGAAAATGTATAAGCCTAGATTTCCAGTACTTAGGAGGCTGAGGCAGGAGGATGGGTTTTGGGCCAGCCTGAGCTACTTGAAACACTATCTCAAAAATAGATTAAGGACCATGTAGTGGGTAACACACTTAATAAATGCAAGCATTATGTATAGAGTTTGATCTCCAAGACTCACAAAAAGCTGGATATGATGGAGCATATTTTCCTTCTTTTTTCTTTTTCTCTGTCTTTTCTTCTTTCTTTTCTTTTCTTCTCCTCCTCCTCTTCCTCTTCTTCTTCAGACAGAGTTTCTCTTTGTAGCCCTGGCTGTCCTGGAACTCACTGTATAGACCAGGCTGGCCTCAAGCTCAGAGATCTGCCTGCCTCTGCCTCCTGAGTACTGGGATTAAAGGCATGTGCCACCACCGCTGGCTGATGGTGCATATTTGTAATCCCAACCCTCCTACATTGAGGAGGGAGGCAGAGGCAGAAGAATCCCATGGACGCTTTCAAGCCAGGTAGCCTGGAGTTCACAGCATAGCAGCAAATACAAGAGGGACCCTGCTCAGAATGGTGGAAGGTGAGAGCCAACTTTCAAAAAGTGTTCTCTGACCTTCCTCATGTCCACCATGGAATGTATACACATGGGTAGAGGACCCAGCATTCACATTGGGAGGCAGAGACAGGAGAATTCCTGGCAGTTCACAGCCAGCTATCCTGACATCCATAATACTGAGCAATGAGAGACCTGTCTGAGGCCAGGTGGAAAGTGAGAATCCACACAAGGTTGTCTTGTGTCGTCCACACATGCTCCAATGATACCCATGTTCACACACACACACGCACATGCACACGACAACTACCACAGCACATGAGTCTTGAATTCTAGTTAAAATTGGGAGGCTGTGTGCTTGATCCCCATAGATCCCTTGGGGAATCAGCCATTGGAGACCATCAACACTGCTTTTTAACCTGACAGTCTAGAGTGGACCCTTCCCTCTTTGACTCCTTTACTCTTTTATGTTCACCCCCACACACAGTCTTTTTTTGTTTTTGTTTTTAAAAAAATTTTTTTATTTATTTACTTTACATCCCAAGTGTTCCCCCCTCCTCTCCTTGCAGAACCCCCTCTCCTCCTTTCCCCTTCCCCTCTCCCTATACCCCCAAGAAAAGGGGATTCCCCCTGCCTCCATGTCAACCCTCCCCAGCACATCAAGTCACATCAGGACTGAGCATATACTCATCCACTGAGGCCAGGCAAGGCAGCCCTGCCAGGGGGAAGTGATCCAAAAGCAGGCAGTAGAGTCCATGTTAGAAACAGCCCCCACTCCACTCGCCAGACGACCCATATGAAGATTAAGCTGCCCATTGGCCACATATGTGTGAGGGTACATATGTGAGGGCTACCCCCCCAATCCTAAGAAGCTGCTGTGCGGTAGACACACTAAGAGCTTGAGGGGTGGGGGAGCGAGTTAGACAGGCTCCCTGAGTGCACGGTACTTGGTAGAACAAAATCAGTATGAGGCCACACTCTCACTGGACTTCCCTCCCACATTCACTGCAGCCAATATATGTTATGAGAAGCACTCTATCTTACTGAAAACAAAGAGAGAGAGAAAAGGAGACAGAGACCGAGAGAAAAGAAAAAGGGAAAGAGAGAAGAAAGAGGAAGGAAGGGAAAAGAAAAAGGAAGAGAAAAAAGACAAAAAGAGAGGGGGAGAGAATGAGTGGAGTGTAGAGAGGAACAGAAAAGATTGGGTATAATTTGGGCATTTGTTTATGAGGTTGAACTATGGCTGGGGTCAAGTGCTCTTCATGGCTGCAAGAATCAGACTCAAGGGCCCACGCAGATGGCTGTGGGACCGGCGGTGCTTGTTGTGCCAGCGTGAGGACCTGAGTTTGAATGTGAGAATCCATCCATATATACAAAAGAGGATGTTGGGGACTGCTCGCTGCCAGGCTGCCTCTAGGTTCAATGAGAGGCCCTGTCTCAAGGGCACAGAGCGATAAAGCAGGACACAAGACACTCTCCTCTGGCCTCTGCAATGGCACGCACACACACACAAAGCAGACTCTTCTCTGGCAGAAGATTGCTTTTGTCTATGTGCTTACACACTTCCGGGTGAGTGCTTCAGTGTACAAACTTACATTATGCCCGTGAGTCCATGTGTTCATGCCCAGGCGATCTGATGACTCCATTCCCCCTGCAACCACATTACAGCAAATATACTTAACAGCAATTAGAATGTTTGTGCCTGCTGTGTACACATCTTCCCGGAACACAAAGCTCTTCTCAACAGCAGCCTAAGTAATTCTAAAGATTAAAGCTGGAGATTTGCGGAGCTCTGTGGTTCATTTGCTTCCTGCAAATAGCAAGATTAACCAAGAAATTCACTGGTCCCACTTTGCCCCCTTGGAACTCGTATGCAGGCCTGAGGAAGCATGTCAGGCACACACATGGCTATAGGATCCAAGAGGACTCTCTTGATTTCTTTTATGGCAAAGAGGGGAATTTGCTGCCATTTCTGTTGGCAAAGGTGTCTCAGGAAAACGTCTGTTTATGTATATCTGCACTGGAAGTGCTCCCACTCAGCCTCTTCCACTAATACTCATTAGAAATATGGCTGATTTGTGGCCATTAAAAGGACAACTCAGGTCTTAAAGACTGTGCCCTATTGTCTTGGATGAGCACTGGTGACATTGGCAACTCTTTTTCCCAACTCTAGAGACAGGTCCTGAACTAATTCCTTTCCAACTTCCATTCCATGTGTATCTTAATTTTTCCTCTTGTTGCTGTGAGAAAACACTCTGACTGAAAGCACCTTAGGGGAGGAAAGGCTGTTTGGTTTACACTTTCAGGCCACAGTCCATCACTGAGGGAGTCGGGGCAGGGATTCAATGAGGAACCATGAAGCAGAAACCATAAGAGGAACTCTGCTTGCCGGCTGGCTTTCAAACTCATGCACAGCTAACTTTCTTATACAGCCCAGGACTGCTTGCCTAGGGAATGATGCTGCCCCAAACAGGCAGGGTCCTCCAGCATCAATTAATCGGAAAATCCCCTACAGATATTCCCAAAGGCCAATCTGATCTGGGCAGTCCCTCAATAAAGGCTCTCTCCTCAGAGCATTCTAGGCTGTGTGGAGTTGACAATTAGTTAAGGCTCACAAGGATAATGTCTAACATATTAATTTTCTGAGGAACTAGTGTTTGGGGAGCATGGATGTGGCCCAAGTTGACCCAGGCATATCTCCCAGGGAAATAAATACCCTGGTGATTATGAGTCAAAGCCCTTGCCCTTAGAGCAGAAAAATGTTTTCCAAATATGTCCTGGTTACACTAAAGAGACCAGTAGCCAAGGATGGATGCCGGAGCTAAAGCTCCATTTTATTTTATTATTATTATTGTGTGTGTGCACGTGTGTGTGCATAAACATGCGTGCATGTTTTATGTATGTGTATTAGTGCAGTCACACATATTCGCATGTAGGTAGGGAGGTCAGAGGTCTATACCAGGTGTCTTCCTCAATCATTCTTCACTTTATTTTTTATGTGTATGTTTGTGTGTCTCCATGTAAGTGTGTAAATGTTCACGCACCTCAGGGAGGCCGGAAGAGGGTGTTGTATCCCCTAGAACTGGAGTTAACAGGAAGCTGCAAGCTACTTGAGGACTGAATTCTTGTCTTCTGCAATAGCAGTGAGTACTTTTAACTGTGGAACCTTTTCTCACTGGCTTGGAGCTAAGCTAGTCTGGGTGGTAAGTGCGCCTTAGGGAGCTGTCTGTCTTTACCTCCACCTTGCTGGGATTATAGGTATAACCACACCTGGCTTATTACCTAGGTTCTGGGAATCAAACTCATATTCTCATGCTTACAAGTCAATCTCTTCATGACTGAGCCATTTCTCTAGCCTCCAGACTTCATTTTAAATGCTTTTCCTGGTGGAGTCAAAGCCAGCTTCCATTTTGAATGCTGGTGGAATCAAGTTGGGTTACTGCTTGAGGTGTGTGTGTGTGTGTGTGTGTGTGTGTGTGTGTGTGTGTGTTGGGTCTACTGTCTTTCCCTTAGCTTAGATTGTCCTCTGTTCTCTGAGTTCTCCTTTCAGTTTGTCTTCCCTCACTGTAGTTAAATAACTATCCAATAGCTCAAAGGTGACAGACCCAAGATTTAAACTCAGACTTCAACGAGATTTTCTGTTTTGTCTTTCTTGTTTTCTAACGTTTTTGGGGGGGTTGGGTGGTATTGTGTGGCTTAGTTTTCTCTCATTCTAAGTACCTTAGGTGAAGTATCTGACTCAACCTTTCATTTCAGAGGTTTTATTTGCTCTAACCAGTATCTCCCATGGGGCACTACCCAGCCCTTCTCCCACAATGTCTCTTCTCCCACAATGTCTCTGGCTGTGAGAAAAAGTACATGAGTGTGTATGTGTGGAGGCTGAAGATCAACATGGAGGATCTTCCTCAACTGCTTTGCATCTTTTCTTTTCCTACGGTACTTCCATCTTTCCTTCCTTTTGTTTTTTGAGACACGGTTTCTCTTGTGTAGCTCTGGCTATCCTAGAACTCACTTTGTAGACCAGGCTGGCCTCAAATTTAGAGATCCACCTGCCTCTGTCTCCCAAGTCCTGGGGCTAATGAACCTAAGAATTACAGATGAAGCTAAGGCTGGCTGGCCAGAGGGTCTCCCCCCAGCCACCTAGCATTTACCTGTCTTCAGTTCCTGGTGCTGCACTTACAGGCATGCGTTACCCTGCCTTCCTTTTTAAGTGGGTGCCTGGGATCTGAACTCAGGTCCATATTCTTACACAGCCAACACTAACCACCAATACCTTCTCTACAGCCTCCCAACCCCAAGGTAGTTTTGAACATAAGGAATTCAAAACACAGCACAGCATTCTGGGAAATGATGCATTCCTTAAGCAAGAGCATTCAGATGAGCTGGCAAAACAGAGCATTTTAAAGGTGTTTTATAGACATTGGATTAAAATGGCTTTCTCTGGAGTCTGTTGGCCATCGCTTGTGAGGGCATGTCTCTAACAGCATGCCCAGTCAGACTCACACTCCTTAGAAAAGAAGACAAGAGGCAGAAGTGACAAGAGGTGACAGCATAGCCACCTTGGAGAGGTCAGCATGCTTCCTGCCCACGGTCATGCCTGCTGGTAGACTTGAAAGGCTCTCTAAGCATGGTGAAGCAAAGACAGCAGGGCTTATGTCCTGAAGCTGAATACTAGGTGGCATCTCATTTTGAATCTGCTTATTGGGTCTAGGGGGATGGCTCAATGGTTCGGGGCCTTTTACAACTTTTTATATGTGTACATTTTGTTTATATGTATATGTTTGTGTGAACACCTGTGTAGGTCAAAGGACAACTTATGGGAATCAGTTTTCTCCTTCTGCCATGTGGGTCCCAGGGGTTGGACTCAAGCTATCAAACACCTTTGCCCACTGAGCCATCTTGCCTGCCTGGGGTGCTATTTCTTTTCCTTGTACCAATAGGTCTCTGGAACACTCATTTCTTGTTGAGATTCTGTACATTCTCTGCCCTGTTTTTGCACAATGTTGTCCTGGTCGTCTGTGGAGACGGTCCTCCTTCTCCAAACTCTCCCTTTGCAAGCCTTCCCCTGGAAGTTGCCTCCTGGTGTTTCACAGTCTAGATCGAATTTTATCTGCTGGTGTCAAACTTTCCTGGGTCCCCCTCCATCTCTCCCAAACAGGAAGAAGTTTCCAGAGCCTCTTGAACAAACCTCTTGCATGACATTTATCTTTCGTTGTCATAACCATGATTTACACATTTCTTTTCTCTTATGGAACTGTGAGTTTTTCTAGGAGGGGGCAGTAAAGAAAACAAAATGTTCTGGGGCCAGGGAGATGGCTCAGCAGGCAAAGGGCTTGCTGCAAGGGTGAGGACCTGTGTTCAAATCCCCAGTACCTACGTAAAGTTGGACATGACGGTGCATTCCTGTGATCCCAGCTCTCCTGTGGTGAGGCGGGAGATGCCTGGCGATGAGCAGGAGACACCAGCCTGAAGAGACGGCACCATTCCCAAGAGCACTTGCTGTTCTTGCAGAGGATCTGCGTGTGGTTGCCATATGTAGCAGCTCATAGCCACCTGGTACCCAAGCTGTAGGTATGCTAAGATCCTCTTCTGTCTTCTGGGGACACCCCCATGTCCATACACCCCCATATACACATATGTACATAAGTATAAAAAGAAATATATTTTTTTTAAAGTGACATTGTCTCAAACAAGATGGGAAGTAGAGATTGATATCCGGGGTGCTGAGGTACTCATGTGTGCCCAGCCACAAACAGACTTTGTTTTCTTTAATTCTGTATCATCAACACCTTGTAGGTCCATGGCAGATGCTTAGCTTTTCAAATGTCATGGCAAAGCTAATGTTTACGGGTGATACAGACACGCTTGTCCTTTGGCCTGTTAAAAATGAAGGAACAGGATTTCTAAATAGATACGTTATCTGTGTTAGAATCAAGGGCTGGGCATCACTCCCATCTGTCATCAGAACTGAGGCATAGAAGCCTCAGCCTCCTTGCAGTTTCCTGAGATTTTTTGTCATTGCTAAAGCCAGTGGAATGAAAAATATTTGGAGTTAAATAAAGTTGCCATCCCTAGGAAGAGGAGATTCTTCCCTGTTGATATGATGTGGCACCTTCAACCAGGCATAGCAGGTGCGCTGGAGGGGGTTTAGTTTTCCTACAATTACAGGCCCCTCATTAAATCTTTGACATCCCCAAACTAAACGTTCCACAACCCACTGCAAGCACAGGCCACCAGAAAAGTGTATTCATCAACTTTCCATCACTGTGACAAAATACCTCAGGCAAATTGACTTATAAAGAGAAAAAGGTTTATTTTAGCTCAAAAAGTTTAGAGCTTTCCATTCTTGATTGATGGGCCCATGCTATGACTTGAATTAGAAATATCTCACAGGCGTGTGCTTTGAGTGTTTGCTCTTCACTTGGTACTACTTTACAGGAAACTTCAGGGGATGGCGCCCACCTGACAGACAGAGGCCACGAGGGCCGGCTGGCCATTTTAGCCTGTTAGCCTCCCTGGTTCCTGACACACTCTGTGTTTCCCCATTGGCCATGGAGTGAAAAGCCCTGGCCTTGTGCTCATCTCATGATCGACCCATGGGGCTCTTAAGGAAAAACATTTAAGACCCAGCCTGGGGCCAGAAAGAAGCTCTGTTGAGAGTGCGTAGCTTGCAGTCCTGAGGACCCGTGTTCCATCCCAGAGCCCGTTCCAGATCAGGCTGGATGTGGTGGAGCCTGCTTGCAATCCCAGCGCTGGGGAGGTGGGGTCAGCTGGCTCCTGGGGCTCCTTGTCCAGATGCCTAGCCTGCCTGGCTAGTTCTAAGCTGGTGAGAGACTGTGTCTTTAAAAATAAAAGAGTGGACAGCACCGGAAGGAATGACCCTGAGGCTATCCTTTGACTCTACATACATGCACACACATGCATCTGCACACACATACCACACACACACACACACAAATCCCATCAACGAATTCACTATGTTTTATTTGTCAGTGTGTTTACTAAACTTTAGTTGAGCAACTGGTCCATCATTTGTGTCCAAGATGTCAGTCAAACAGATGTTGAGCCTTTGGGTTCCGTCCCTGGAACTAATGTGAAGACAGAGGCAAGATCTGACTCCTGAAAGTTGTCCACTGAGTCCCACATGCATACCATGCATACACACACACACATACACACACTCATGTGCACACACATGCACAGACCCATGTCTGCACACATGTACATCCTTAGGCACATACACACACCCATGCACGTGCTCTCATACACACATACTTGCACTCGTGTGTACACACAGGCACAGGCACAGGCATACAAACTTGCACATCTACAGCACACACACACACACACACAGTTTCACCCATGTGCATACACATGCACAGTCAACATGAGTACACTCACGACTACTTAAATGTAATGTGGAAAAAAAAAGACATTTTAAAGAGGGGAACTGTTAGGGCTGAAGTGCCCATGGTGACATTTGGTGCTGCCACGTGGGGTCCTGCGGTGTGTGGCTGCTCCATTGTCTGTGCCTCTCTTTCCAGCCAGGAGAGGAGGGCTTGAGCCTGCACAGCATCTCCAAGTCTGTCTGAGGTGGAGCCTGCTATGCTTTAGGAAGGAAGACACTGAGTCCTGGATAGCTAAAGAAAACTGAGACGGTTATGAATGCATCTGGAGAGAAAACTCTTCTAGACAGAAAAAAAACAGCAGAAATCAGCGTGTGTGTGTGTGTGTGTGTGTGTGTGTGTTCGTCAAGAAGAAAGCATCAGGTCCTGTGGAACTGGAGTTGAAGGAGGTTCTGGGAGCCACACTCAGGCCCAAGCAGCGTGTACTCTTTCCTGCTGAGCATCTCTCCAGCTCCTCTCCCATGATCTCACTGACAAAAATGGACGGCCCGTAATGCTGGTGTTCACTCAGACTTCTGTTTCTAGTTGTGGCCCTAGAGGGTGTTAGGTGATGACAGGGTGTGTCTCCATGGCACCTAATGTCACACGGGTGTCATACCCTGTGAACATCTAGGCTGTAGGTGAAACATCTCAGTTCCCTGTAGTTATGCAAAGTGCTTTTTTTATCCATAAATTCATCTGCCCCAGTCATTTTTGCTGCAATATATTGCTTATTATAAAAAAGTAAGAATGGGGGTGTGGGACATGGCTCAGTTGGTAACAGCCTTGGCTGTGCAAGCATGAGGTCCTGAGTTCAGGGCCCCAGCATCTATCTAAGACAGCGGCTTTGAGCAAACACACTTTTAACTCTAGTGGTGGGGAGAAGACAGGAAGATTTCTGGGGCTTGTTGGCCATGAGCCTAGCTCCAGGTTTAATGAGAGACTGTGTCTCAAGGGAAGAAGGTGGGGAATGATAGATGTTTCTTCTGGCTTCCATGAGTGTATATCTTATACACACGTGTGTGTGTGTGTGTGTGTGTGTGTGTGTGTGTGTGTGTGTCTGTGTGTACACATGGGAGTGCAGTGCCCACAGAGGCAGAAGAGGACATTAGGTCCCAGGAGCTGGAGTTACAGATGGTTGTGAGCCATCCCATGTAGGTGCTGGGAACTTGGGTTCTCTGCAAGAGCATCAGGTGCTGCTAACCACTGAGCCATTTCTCTGGTCTTACTTATGCTCTTTGATTTTCATTATTAGATGAGGTAAGGTAGTTTCTCTTCATCTATTGCTGTTAATTATTTTTCATTTGCAGTTTGTTTTAGCTCGTTTTCTTCTGAGGAACAACAGTCTGTGTTATCATTAGGTTTCAACTTGAAAATTCCTTCACATACAGAACCTGTAGACACTCACATTTTCTCTTATATTTAGAATTCTAAACTTAGCTTTTAAAATGTGAAATTAATCCTGAAGTACGTTCAGCGGGTAGATGGGGACCAGACCCTGCACCGCTGACTGATGAATTCTTTCCTCTGGGTTTTTGCAGCTCCTTGGCATAGATTCTCGGAGTCCTGTCTGTTTCTTATCTCTTGGTTCTGTTTAGAATTCATCAGAACCCATCATGTAAGTGAGGACTACCTTGAACTCTGGTCCTCCTGCCTCTGCCTCAAGTGTGCTGATACAGATATGTAGTACCATGCCTGCTTTAAGCAGTGATGGGGTGGACCCGAGGCTTTGCTGAGCAAACGACACTAAAACCAAACCAAAGAATGAAATGACAAAACCTTTATAGCAATTTGGAGTGCTCAGAAGTGAAGGAGAAAGGAGAGATTTTCACTGAGAAGAGGGTCTCATGGTATGGCCTTCAGATTCTGGGAAGAATGCTGCTGCCCAGGTGTGAGGTCTGCTGGACCTTAAATGAGGCTATTTTTTTCTTCCCAGAGTGCACCACTTCTTAATGTCCCCCCAGCCCTCATGCAGCCCCAGGGCTGACCCCTCTCCTTCCTCTGGGCCCCAGTAGCTAACAGGCTAGCTGCCTCCCAGTGAGGTTGGGGGATGTTGCCTCTGCTTCCAGTGTGTGGAGGTTTCTTAGCTCTGACCTCAAACTGTCTGCATTAATTTACTCTTAATTATTTTTACAGATTCTATTCTTGGGCCATTGCTTAATAAAACTCAAGGGGTTTTCTTTTCTTATTTCTTTCTTCTTTTTCTTTTTTTCTTCAATACAACAACATCAGCTGTATCGGACCCCAGCGGAATCATCTACTAAACTGAGGGTCTCAGGAATGCACCCTGCACCCCTGCGTGTCTCTATGTGTCCTCCATTAATTTTTTTTAGACAAAGAATTTAAGTATAATACAGTCACCTATGTTCACAACCCAGGGTAGAGGTGAATCTATATCCTTTTAAAAAGAAATGGAGCAAGAGAGGGAGGGAAGGAGGAAGAAAGGAAGGAGGAAAGGAGGAAGGAAGGAAGGAAGGAGGGAGGGAGGGAGGGAGGAAGGAAGGAAGGAGGAAGGAAGGAGAGAGGGAGGGAGGGAGGGAGGAAGGAAGGAAGAAGAGGGAGGGAGGGAGGAAGGAAGGAAGGAGGAAGGAGGGAGGGAGGGAGGGAGGGAGGGAGGAAGGAAGGAAGGAAGGAAGGAAGGAAGGAAGGAAGGAAGGAAGGAGTCAGTCATTTTGCCCATGGAGGGGCAGAGGCTTCTTTACACTTACGTCTGTACCAGGCCCTCCCACTCTAATATGACTAAGGAGAGTAGCCTCCTGGATTTTTTTGGCTAAAGAATGAAAAACAACTCCTTATGACTCAGAGAGAGAGAGAAAAAAAAAAATCCTTCCCAGGTAGCCGTGGAGCCAGGAAGTGATCCATCGAAGAATAAAAATACCTTGGGGGAACATTGCAGAATAAATGTTTATAGGAATCAGGCTGGCAGAAAAGACGCAGGGCTTTGTGTGATTCTGACATGGGACTGTGCACCCACAGAGGTGCTTTCTTGGCCACGTGGCCCTGCTTGAATCCCTCCCAGCATGCTCCTGTGTTGAGCTGAGTAAGGGAATAGATTCCCTCCCCAGAGTGGAGAAACTCACATGTATACACCCACAACCTCATGCGTTTAATTTCTAGAGTTCCTCTGGGGTTCTGTGGACCCCAAGATAAGCACTCATTTGATGGAGTAGGCTGACTCTCCATTGCTGAGAAGGGCATCACCAAGATGGATAGGACAGACACAAGGAACTCTAATGCTAGAGTAGGCAGTTTGTCAGGAGGCCTGGCTAATGAGGTATGTGGCTGGCTCTTCTGATAGGAACCGTGGAGCTCAACAGAGGAAATGAAACAGCCCAGCAAAGTGTGCATTCTCCTCCCAATAATGAGAGCTCCAAGAGAGGGCCTGCCTGGATCTGTGCTATTCCACCCCACATCTGATCTTGCAAGGTCTGCTGTTGCTAAAAATGACACCATTCTCCTAAAATTCAGAAAAAGCGTGATGAGGAAGATAAGCAGAACTGGAGCGCCGGGCCGGGGGAAGTACTTGACCCCGGCAGCGTGGAGCGTTTGAGCCCTGATTAGTAAATCAAGAGAGACAGAAGCACCGTGGTGCTGGAGATGGCTTTTAAGCATGGAAGAGCTGTCACCCACATCATAGCAGTGGATGGAAAATAAGTGGTACCTTTGATCATGAGAACAGCAGATGAGGTAAATACAGGAGTTGGGGGGGGGTGTCGGAGTTTCAGGTGTGAATTCAGTCACCGTTTCTCTCCTGAGTTTCATATGAAGGTCTGGAAAAACACAAAGAAGTTTGGAGAGAGAGAGAACAGCAATGTGCAAAGGAGAGCCATTGGACATCAGGATGGAGGTCTAGGAGCAGGGCCAGGGGTCAGGGCTGAAGGTAGAAGAACAGTTAGACAAGTGGTAGGGTATTTTAGGCAGAGAGAAAAGTCTGAGTGCATGGAGGGACAGCATTCCCAGATATAGGACATATGCATATTTATAGGGATTGGATAGGCAGGAGAGATGGGGTTGGAGGGAAGATTGAGGGCTCAGCAATCCTTTTTGCCTGCTTTCTGACTGTGGACACGATTGATCAGCTGCCTCCCATGCCCCCATCATGATGGAATAAATATGCCAGCAGAGTATGATTAAAATAAACCCCCTTTTCCTTAGGTTGCCTTTGTTAGGTATTTTGATACAGCCATGAAAAAAGTAACTGACACACTGGGGAAGCACTAACAGAGAAAAAACAGCATCCCAGGAACTGGAGGTGTGAGAGGGGGTCTCCAGGGAGAAAGGGAAGGAACCAGATAGGGAAGGAGACTGCGATGGTTGGGGCTGGAAGTAGCTGAGTACAGCATTTCTGGCACTGCACAGGAGGCCAGAAAAGGCCAAGGGAGTTTGCTGGTAATTGTACTACATCAGTATTTCTAATCAGGTAGTTTTGAATGTTCTTTGGGGTGGGTCAGAAGCTCTGAGGCTCTGACAGGAAAGAGGGATCCTAGTGACAATGTTTCATGAGGTGAGACACTTCAATCAGTGTAAACCTCTTTCCCAAAGTAAACAGTGATGTGTTAGCCATGGCTCCTCAGAGGAAGGTGAGCAAGAGGAGAGGCAGTGTGAGTGTGTGTGTGTGTGTGTGAGAGAGAGAAAGAGAGAGAGAGAGAGAGAGAGAGAAGAGACAGAATGATGGAAAGAGAGGGAGAGAGATAAGATAGACTGAGGGACAAATGGCAAAGAAGATGAGAAATGGAAAGACAGAGATGAAGAAAAAGACATAAAGGAAAAAGAAAGATGAGAGATGGGGAGAGAGAAAGAAATGGAAGGAGAAGGGGATAGAGATATGAAGAAAAACAAGCAGGAAGAGAGAGAGATGGGTGATGGAGAGAAAGAGGAAAAGAAAAGATCAAGATATCAGAGATGGAGAGAAATAAAGAGAAGGAGGGAGGGAGAAAGAGAGAGACAGAGAGATGGAAAGACAAAGAGGGAGAGAGGGAGAGAGGAAGATGGAAATTTTTCCTTCTGTTTTCGACTTTTTAAGACATGATTTCAGTATGTAGCTCTGGCTGAGCTTTTACTATGTAGCATAGAGTGGTCTTGAACTTGTAGTAATTCTTTTGCCTCTGCCTCTAAAGTGCTGGGATTGAGGGTGTGTGCCAACATACCCACCTTGATTTAGGTTTTTCTTCTGCTTAAATCACCATCTTGCCTATGTTTGAGTGTACATCCTCATGTTGTGAAGCAAGGCCAATATTCGTCCCTAGAACTTCTTCTGCCTCGTGAATCATCAGAAACTCAGAATCCATCAGACAACTTTATTTCCTTCCACTTCTCTTGTGGTTCTCTCTGGTGATCTCCCAGAGGCGATTCTGTCTCTAAGTCACTCTGTGGACATTTTTTGGTGTGAACCAGTCCAGTCTAGTGGCTTGGTTATGAAGAAGGGGAGGGGATGATAGTGGTTACCCAGATCTGATGATCCCATTCCAGGACCACAAACAGGGTGGACAGAGGCCATGAGAATTCATGGCTTCAGAAGCCTCAGTCACAGAATCCTTTATTCTTGCTGCTGTTGGATAATTCCATACACGTGTATAATGTACTTTGATCCATCCACCCCATTATCACCTCTCATTTCCTCAGATCCCCTTCTCCCCACCACCAAAATCCATCTCCTATTTTTATGACTTTTTTTTGTGTTAATTTTGGGTTGGTTTGTTTGGTTTTTTGTGTGTGTGTGACCCAATGAGTTTACTTGGTCTGCTTCATGTGCATGGGTGAGAGGTTATCAATAGAGCCACAAGAAACCTACCCATGCCTATACTGCTGAAGAAAATGTCTCTCCTTCCACCAGCAACCATTAACTGCCTGTAGCTCTTCAGGGAGGAGTCGGGGGTCTTGGGAGCCCCTCCCCTATCCATGCTGGAATGTTTTCCAGCTTGATCTTGTGCAGTGAAATCACCAAGTGCTGTGAGCTCATTACTGCAATGGCCATGTTCCATCCAGAAGATAGCCTCTCACTGCACTCTCTTAGATTCTTTCTGTGCCCTTTAGTTTAGTTTCCTTTCTCTATTGGGTACAACCTCACTGAGAATCTGTTTTACCCAGCAGCCTTTTTTTTTTTTTTTTTTGAGAAGAGAAACCTAGTTTTTAATTTCTGGCTTCCCCTTTAGGTCTTGAGCATTGATTAAAATTGACCTCAACTGTGATGATTTGAATGCAATGTCTCCCATAAGTCTCCAGAACTTGAATATTTGATCTCCCAATGGTTGCTCTTTGAGGAGGCTCAGGAGGTGTGGCGTACCTGGACGCAGTCTGTCACTGCAGCCAAGCTTCGAGGTTTCAAAAGGCCCATGGCAGTTCCAGCCCTCTCTGCTTACTGCTCCAGATGTGAGCTCTCTCAGCTTGCTGCTCCAACTACCTTCTACCTGCCACCTCTGCTGTGCCATCATGGACTCTAACCCTCTCAGACCATAAGCCTAACATAAACTCTAATTTCCATTGCCTTGAACATGATTTTTGCCACAGAAATAGAAAAGAAGCACATGTAGATCCCTTGTCTGCCAATCATCTCTGTTTACATAAAAGACTGTTTATTGCTATTGACTGACTGGTTATCCAAAAGAAATATGCTGTTTTGGAAGAACATTACTGAGACTGCATTGGTAGAAGGGGCGACGAACACACTCCGTGATGGATTCCAAGGTGTTGCCTGTTTGTGTAACTTGTTTTCTACTCAGGGTGCAAGGTCTTAGATCTAGCATCAGTTCTCCTCTCCTCCAAACTTTCCATGCACCGACTAGCTGAGATCTTTTTGCCTTGGTTCTTTGTGAATTTCACATCATGCACTCGAGTCCCTCTCATCTCTCCCCACCCCCTCCGTACCTGCACTCCACCCTTGCAACCTCCCCCCCTCAAGAAAGAAAAATAAAGCTCATTATGGAAGCAATATGTGCCTCAGTGTGTCCCACAGCCTTTTTGTCCACACGTCTTTGCTCGCAAGTGTTTATTACAGTGACTCATTGATCTGGTACAAAACTTCTAGCTTCTGCTACTCCATCAATACTGGGACCTCACTGGTCCCAGTGTGTCATGGAGATCCTGTAGTTTTGGATCTGTAGGACCTCACTGGGACTCCTCTCACATACCCTGTGTCCTAGAGATCCTGTAGTTTTGGATCTGTGGGACTGGACCCTCCATGCACTCCAGTAGTTCATCGGGGGGATTGATGGTAAGGTGGACGAATTCAAATCCCTGGATTTAGGCCTGAGAGGTGTCTGAGCTGGTCTGCCTGCTTGCTGTCATGCCCTCGGGGCTGGCTCACCCACAACTCCTTCGACCAGGGCCAGCTCTACCTTGCTGCCCAGGTGAGGCACAGGGCCCATCATCCTGAGTGCTGCAGCCAGTGAAAGATAGAAATAGTTCTCCCACTCTCCTGACCCCAGGGCCAGCTTTCCTGACTGCCATAGATGGTGAGGAATGAAGAAAGGGGGGAGGGGTGTCTCTCCCTCATCTGTGCCACTGCCCAGCAGCAGACAGGAGTCAGGGCTGGCTCTCCTGTGCCCAAGGCCCCTGGGCTGGCTCACCTGCAACCCCACATCCAGGTCAGCTCAGGTGCTGCCCAGGTGAGGTACAGGGCCGGCTCTCCCGAGTGCCGCAGCAGGGGAGGGTCAGGGACAACTCTCCCACTCTGATGAGCTTGAGGCCAGCTCTCTTGCCTGTCATAGGCAGCAAGGGCCAAGGGGGTGGGCATCTCTCCTTGCCTATGTCAGCTCACTAGCCAGGATCTTTTAAACAAATAGTGCATTATCCTTTTGTGGATCTTAGGTCTTGCATGGTTCTAAGGACAGAAGGAGAGTAAGTTCAAGGCCAGCTTGAGCTACCTAACAAGCTCCAACCTAGTTTAGGCTACATAGTGAGGCCATATATTCTAGTTTTCTTTCTGTTGCTGTGATAAAACACTCTAACCCAAAACCAACTTAGGGGAGAAAAGGGATTACTTGGTTTTCACTTCCAAGTTACAGGCCCTTACTGTAGGGAAGTCAAGGCAGAAGCCTAAGGCATCACATTCACAAGCAAAGCAGCAAGAGAGTAAACAAATGAATCTTTGCTTGCTTGCCTGCTTACCTCTGTTGGCATGCTCCTGTCTTATACTGTTTGGGAATCCCCACCTAGGGAGTGGTGTCACCCACAGTGGAATGGGTCTTCCTTCATCAACCAACCATTTAAAGACAATCTCCTACAGACTTCCCTCAAGCCAACCTGATACTGACAATCCCTCATTGAGACCCTTGCCAGGTGATGATGGTTTAAACTAACCAGCATACCATGCCTCAGAAAAACAAAGGATTAGGGAGGGGGTGGGGATAGCTTTACAGGCTGCATAGCTGGCTTTGCAGCCTGGGAGGCTGACAAGGCAGGAAACGTGTGGTTATGCATGGTTTACTTTATAGGGAGGGCAAGAAGGTGAGCTCGAGCTGCCTGCCCACAGTACAGTTTAGCTTGGCCTCATCTCCTCAGGAAAAGGAGCTATAGCAGTGGTTTTCAACCTGTGAGTTGTAACCCCTCTGGGAGATTGAATGACCCTTTCACAGGGTTCACTCAAGACTATCAGAAAATACAGATATTTCCATTACAGTTCATAACAGAAGCAAAATTACAGTTATAAAGTTGCAATGAAAGTAACTGCATGACTGGGGCCACCACCTGAGAAAACCATATTAAAGGGTCGCAGTGTTAGGAAGGTTGAGAACCACTGAGCTACAGTCTGACCCATGCTCTCCAACCCCCTGGCCTGTGAGTCCTCTCTCTCTCCATCTTCAGCACGTGTGCTCCCTTCCTCCGGTCATGTCCTGCCCTGGGCATTGGAAATACCATATATATGCATCTGTGCCTAATCTGACTCCCTTCAGAATATACCTAAAACTTCTCTTGTCCATTTCTGCACACACCAAGCTTATTCTGAGCTTCCATAGGACAGGCTAGAAGCTAGAGATGGATATTTATTTTAAGGGTTTATTTTTAAATTAGCAAACCCATTATTTTGTACATTGGATATGTGATATATATCACAGGCTTTGATCATATCCACCCATTACCCTCCCCTGCCCCACTCCCTTAGAAGTGGTCTCCTGTCTCTTTACAGATAGCCGTCTTCTATTTTCATGCCATACATGCTTTCATTTTATTTCAGTTTTTAAAAAGATTTATTTTACTATTTGTTTGTGCCTGTGCAAACATGCATAGATACCATCAGAAGGAAGTATTGTATCCCCTGGAACTGAGGTTATAGGTTATTGTAAGCTACTTGATATAGGTGCTGGGAACTGAACTGAGGTTCTTCAGAAGTGCTCTTAACTGCTGAGAGACCCCTATTTTAATTTTTGAGACAGAGTCTGATGTTGCCCTGGCTGGCCTCAATCTCCTTAATGTAGCTGAGAATAGCCTTGAACTTCTAATATATGAAAAAAGATACATAATGTATACCAAATATATTTTATACATTTTAAATCCATGTTCTGCATATAAGCAAAGCATATAATATTTTACTTTCTGAGATATATAAATATTTTAAATCTAGATTCTGTATATGAGAGAAAGCATGCAATGTTTCCTTCTACTTTAGCTGTTTTATTTTTATCTATGTTTATGTGTGTGTGTGGGGGGGGGCTATGCTCATGTGTGTGTAATGCTCACTAAGACCAGAAGAGGGTGTTGGATCCTGTGGGGGTACAGTGGCTGTAGGCCACTTAATGTAAGCGCTGGAACCACACTTAAATCTTCTGCAAAGGCAGCTCACAGCAGCTAAGCTGTCTCTCCAGCCCCAATATTTAGCTCTTTGGATCTGGCTTACTTTGTTTAATGGGGTGATCCCCACTTCTATCTCTTTTCTTGCCAATGACAGACATCATTTGTTCTTTGTAGATAAGTAACACTCTCTCCTTCTCCCTCCCCACCCCCTCACTCTGCTCTCACTGTCTTGTGCACCTGTGCATATCTTAGAGGTTTTTTTCAGCTTTCTAGGACACAAAAGCCCAGCAAACTAAAGCTAGTTCTCATAGTAACAACACATGGCCTGCCAGAGAGCTGGGAGTATCCTGTGTAGGGAAGGGTCATGCACAGCACAGGTGAGCTGAGCACGCCTGTGGGGTGGGAGGGTAGCTGGCCTCATGGGCCCTTAGGGTATATTAAAGCAAACGGAGAAGCCAGAACAGGGAACAGAGGTGCCAACCAGGCCAACAGGATAGCGGTTTTTTTGTTTTTGTTTTTGTTTTTTTCACTAGATAGTAGTTTTTCATGAGGTTCTAGAAGGTTGTTTTTTGCTTTCTTTAACAAGAAGCCTGGAGCAAGAGAGAGCATGGATTATTTTAATAATTTTGCAGGAGGCAAGGTTGAGGTGTGGCGAGGTGGTGCGTAGGAGTGTATGCTCAGAGTAGTGTGGTGCATGATGGGATACCTCACCCTTCCAAAGTCTCCCAGGGTGAAAACTTATTGTTGGGTACTTTGACCTATAAAAGGGAAGGACTGAGGCCGCGTCCCCCAATAGCTCTTATGCTTTTTACTTTACTAGCAGAGGCTCAAGTTACAAATCTGTTTGGTTGGTGGTGGTAGTGGCGGGGGTGGGTGGGGAGTGGGTGTGGGGAGTGTCTCGGAGCAGTGGTCCTCAACCTGTGGGTCACAAACCCCAAAAGTCCAAGGGAAAACACAAATTTTTACACTACGATTCATAACAGTAGCAAAATTAGAGTTATGAGGTAGAAACAAAAGTAATGCTATGGTTGGGGGGAGAGGTCACCACAGCAGGAGTAACCATAGTAAAGGGCCCCAGCACTGGGAAGGTTGAGAACCTCTGCTCTAGAGGAACGGAACTCATAAAGGGAATATATTATAAAATGGTGTTTAGCGGATTGGCCTCCAGGATGGACCAGGTGGTTCACCAGTGGCTGTCTTTACACCGAAGAGGCTGGGAACGTGGCAGCTGCGCAGTCCATGAGACTGGATGCCTAGTAGTCTGAATGAGTGGCAAAGGCCTAGGGGATTCCCAGAGAGACACTTCCGGTGATGGTGAAAGATGGCTGCTGCAGCAGCATCAAGCATGGAGGCACTCTCTATAGAGGAGTGAAGGGAGGCGAGGGATGATGCTTTTCCATCAGAGCTCTCTAGGCCTCGGTTGCTGTGGAAGGTGGAGCCCACGCTAAGGGAGAGTGCACCCAGCAGGATGTCTTTTAGCTGATTCCATATCCGATCTAGTTGACACCCAAGATCCAGCACCGTCTCCATCCTTGAGCACAACCAGACTCCACTGCTCATGGGTAGAGATGACAGTGAGTACAGAGTGTGTCCTGGACTTCGTTCTTGCCTAGAAGGAGTAGAAGCTATTAAAAATAGCGGGCCAGCACTGGGGAAGTGGCTCAGTTGGTAGAGTGCTTGCTTAGCATGCCCAAGGTCCTGGGTTCTATTCCCAGCACTACACAAACTGGGGTGGCGGTCCGCACCTCTAATGGTAGGGAAAAATCAAACATTCAGGGTCAACTTTGACCAACCTGGGTGACGTAAGACCTGGTATCGAAATTAAAATAAATGAAAAATAAAATCAAACAGGACCAAAGAAGTAAGCATTCAGAGTAGCTAGGTATAAGCTGTATGTAGTCCCATCTTCCCATCTTCATTGTGGCCAATAATGGGCTGGGATGGAGCAGCTGCCTCAGGCTGAGGATGCGGAGGTGAGTCCCGAGGGACCTGCTGGCATGCCCTCATTCCTCGGGTCGCCACCCAGCCAGTGACTCCTGCCAATAGCTCATGAGCCTAGCAATGGCCATTCCTATCTCTCTGTGTCTCTAGGCCGTGGATTTATAGGGCCACAGCAAAAATAAGGCTGTGTGAGCCATGAATCCCTGAACAGTCTCCTCAGGAGGCAGGGATGTATATTGTAACAAAACTTTATTTTCTCTTGAAAATTGCCAGTGTGATTCATACGGCCTGACACAGCCCAAGCTGTTCACCGTAAAGAAACAGACGCATCTCTCCCTCCCTCCCCAGCGTGTCCCTCCCACTCCATCCCCTCATCCACTTCCTTTGTTCAGGTCCTTCCTGCGTCCTTCTATGTGCAATCTCACAGAGGCAAGATGAGTCGGAATTTTGCACTCCCCTGTGCATGCATGTGAGTGTGTGTGTGTGTGTGTGTGTGTGTGTGTGTGTGTACATGATCAAGTAGAGGCCAGATAACAATAACCTCAGCTATCATTTCTCAGATGCTACCTACCTTCTTTTATTTTATTTCTTTCTTTACTCTTTAAATTTTTATTGTATGAGTAGGTGTTTTGTCTGCATGTATGTCTGTGCACAACACATGTGCCTGGTACCCATGGAGGCCCCAAGAGGGTGCCAAATTCCCCAAACCTGCAGTTCTAGTCAGTTCTGAACTGCAGTGGGGGTTCTTGGGATTGAACCTGGCTCTTTAAGATCCAACCTCCAGTCCTCATGCTTGTACTTGAAGTGAGCACCTTCCCAGTTCTAATTTTGTTGTTGTTTGTTTTTCAACTGGGACCTCACCAAGTAGGGAGTTTGAATAGCCCAAGAACTCCGGGGATTTGCTGTCTCTGCCTCTGCAGCACTGAGATTACAAGCATATACCGCCACATAATTTTTTTTTACCTTGATGTGGGTTCTGGAGATTGAAGTGAGGTCCTCATGCTCACATAGCAAAAACTATCAACTGAGCCATCTCCCCAGCTGCAGGTTTGTAGAGGCCTTGGTTCTCTTTCTCTCTGTCTCTGTCTCTGTCTCTGTCTCTCTCTCTCTCTCTCTCTCCCCCCCCCCCCCGTGTGTGTGTGTGTGTGTGTGTGGAGGGGAGCAAAACCTGGTTAGAAATTGGCTATAATCCTCTGTGTTCATCCACATCTCCTGTGATTTCTTTTTATATTACTTAAAAATGATTTATTTTATATGTATGTGTTTGATTGTCATGATTGAGCGCATGTGTGTAAGTCACATGAACACAGGTGCCTTTGGAAGCTACAAGATGGCATCAGATCCCCTTGAAATGGAGTTATGGGCACTTGGAAGATGTTCCATGTGGTTCTGGAAACCAAACCTGGGTCCTCAGCTAGAGCGGTGCCCTTCATCTGTGAGCCACATCTCCAGCCCCTCCTGCCTTGTCTTCCTTTCTCTGATATCGTCCCTGTTCTCCTTTCCCCAGGTGCAAGGAGCTCAGATACTCTAAGGAGCTGCCCCAAATATCCATCATCTTCATCTTCGTGAATGAGGCCCTGTCTGTGATCCTGCGGTCAGTCCACAGTGCCGTCAACCACACACCCACACACCTGCTGAAAGAGATCATCCTGGTGGATGACAACAGCGATGAAGGTACGGGGGAGGACAGCGGGAATGAAACGCCTCTTCTGTTGCCAAGGGAACCATGCTCGTGTCCACATCTCCTGATCCCTGGAGAGTCTTGGCAGATATTGGTTCCTCACTATTTGAGTCCTCTAGGGATCTGTGCTGGTTAGTTCTGTCTGCTTGATACAAACTAGAATCACCTGGAAGAGAGTCCATTATCTAGATCAGGTTGGCCCATGAGCATGGCTATGGAGCACTGTCTTAATTGTTAGTTTAGTTGATTGGGAGGGTCCAGCCCATCGTGGGTGGCACCATTCCCTGCAAAGGGCATCCTGAAGTATATGAGCCAGGAGAAAGCCAAATGAGAACAATCAAGCAAGGACCTATCTACTTCCACTCTTGACTGTGAGTAGGATGTGACTAGCCGATTGCATCTTGGCTCTCCCAAAGTATGGACTCTAACCTTCAATTGTGAGCCAGATAAACTCTTTCCTAAGTTGCCTTTGGTCAAGCTATTTTATCACAGCAGCATCGAAACAACAACAAAAAGCTGAACTGGCTCTTATAAAAAATTATTGGACGAATGTTCCGTAGGTAAAATGCCTTTCCCACAAGCATGAAGATATGAATTTGATTTCTCAGAGCCCACGTTTTTAAAAATCCAGGTGTGACCTGCTGACATGGGCCAGGTATTGGGGAGGCAGAGACGGGCAGATCCCTGGGGCTCATTGTCCACCCAGCTTCACCTAATCGGTGTACTCAGGGCTAGTGAGGGGCTCTTTGGAAGTGGACAGCTCCTGAGGAAGGATACCTGGGATTGTCCTATGGCCTCCACATACATCTACATGCATGGGTGAGTGCACTTACACACACACACACACACACACACACACACACACACACACTCACACACACACACACTCACACACACACACATGTGCACATATGCAAACCGAAGTAAATAAATGGATGAACAGTTACTGGAGTCAGTCATGATGGTGCACATCTTTAATCTTAGCGCTTGGGAGGTTGAGGGGGGAAGTTCATGCATTCAAGGCAAACCTGGGCTATGCAGCCAGTTCTTTCCCAGTCTTGGCTACGTACATAATTAAAAAACAAGACCTACTAATTTCCCTTTCATATCACCAAAAGGACACAAAAAGGAAAGTCAGCTTTCTTCCTCCTCCACCTCTTAATATTGTCTCCACTGTAGTTCCCAAGACATAAATTTAAAAAAGAAAATGTTCTTGGGACTGGGGAACTGGTTCAGTCAGCTAAGTGCTCGAAGTGAAAACCCAAGAAACCCTGGGTTTGAACCCTAGTTTCTGCCTAAACTGCCAGGCTTGGAGGTGTGCACTGATAATCCCAGGGCTGGGTGTGTGCAGTGGAGACAGAGGGATCCTTGGACCTCAGGGGGCTAGCCTAGCTGAGTCACTGAGCTACCTGTTCAGTGAGACGTGAAGTCTCAAAATGTAAAGGGAGAGATGGATCAAAGGAGATACCCAATCTTGGTCCCTGGCCTGAACACACACACACACACACACACACACACACACACACACACACACACA
>NW_026590062.1:18915413-18916250 GCF_907164565.1 Psammomys obesus | reverse complement strand
ACACACACACACACACACACACACACACACACACACACACACACACAGTTAAGAGCACATCTTGTATTAGATTCCCCTCACCCCCACCCACTGGGTAACTGAACCCAAAATGATGGCAGGTGAAAAATGAGCCTTGTTCTGCTTGCTGGTCTTCTGAATTCATGCACACCTAGAGACAACGAGTCAGTTAAAATGGGAAACAAGCAAATGTGGGACTGTCACAAAGCTCCTAGAATGCCCTGAAACACCATTAGACAAAAGTACATTGACCTTATGTGTAGAGGCAGCCAGTGAGAGTTGTGATCTTGTGTCCGCTCACAAGGTGTGAAAGCCACTATGCTCACCACAGGGAGAAATCCCTCTGGGCTCAGCACAGACATGACAGCTACAGAGTGGGCCTGCTGAGGCCCAGGGGGCTAATCTTCCAAGCACCCATAGGAGTAGAAGTAGCCAAAGCCTCTTGCTCTGAGCAGGTGAATTACCCCACAAAGTGCTCTCAGGTTGGGAAGAAGGTGAGCTCACTTAGGTCTGTTTTTGGAGCCTGATCTCCAGGAGATCAGGTCTGAATCAGCCTAGAAGTCATGAAGTTTCCCCTGACTCTCCAGAAATGCTGAATAATTACCAAGGACTTGGTGAATGGTGTTCCTGGGCCCAGGAGTCTGTCTTCTGTGGGCCATCATCCAGTGTATAAGAATTGGTCGCTGAATAGATTTTAATGCTATTATTTTCTCCCTTTATCCCCTTCCTTCCTTCCTTCCTTCCTTCCTTCCTTCCTTCCTTCCTTCCTTCCTTCCTTCCTTCCTTCCTTCCTTCCTTCCTTCCTTCCTTCCTTCCTTC